>NW_022196896.1:137752419-137756323 GCF_008632895.1 Mastomys coucha | reverse complement strand
AGTCAAATAGCTTTGACCATAGCAGGAAGTCTGTATCCAAAAATCGAGCCTACAATTCATTTCCTGGTACAGCAGAACTATCAACTCTCAGCTTAGCTGAGATGGAGGTAAAATCCTTTGGTGATGTGAGGGTCATTGAAATACAGCCTTATTACAATGAAAAAAAAAAGACAGAAACTGTTCCATCTTCAAGGGAGAATACTCAGTGTAACTGTGGCTTCATAGAATGAATTGGGTAGTGTTCCTTCTGTTTCTATTTTGTGGAATAGTTTGAAGAGTATTGGTATTCAGTCTTCTTTGAAGGTCTGATAGAATCCTGCACTAAGCCTATCTGGTCCTGGGTTTTATTTTTTGTTTTTTTTGTTATTTTGTTTTTTGTTTTTTGTTTTTGGGAGACTTTTAATGACTGCTTCTATTTCTTTAGGAGTTATGGGACTGTTTAGATGGTTTATCTGATCCTGATTTAACTTTAGTATTTGGCATCTGGTATCTGTCTAGAAAAATGTTCATTTCTTCCACATTTTCTGCTTTTTTTTTTTAATATAGACTTTTGTAGTAGGATCTGATGATTTTTTTGAATTTCCTCAGTTTCTGTTGTTACATCTCCCTTTTCATTTCTGATTTTGTTAATTTGAATACTGTCTCTGTGCTCTCTGGTTAGTCTGACTAAGGCTTTATCTATCTTGTTGATTTTCTCAAAGAACCACCTCCTGGTTTGGTTGATTCTTTATATAGTTCTTCTTGTTTCTACTTGGTTGATTTTAGCCCTGACTTTGATTATTTTCTGCTGTCTACTCATCTTGGATGTATTTGCTTCTTTTTGTTCTAGAGCTTTCAGATGTGTGGTTAAGGTGCTAGTGAGTGTATGATCTGTCCAGTTTCTTTTTGGGAGCACTCAGAGCTCTGCTTACAATTTGGGTACATTGTGCCTTCATTTTCACTAAATTCTAAAAAGTCTTTCTTTCTTTCTTTCTTTCTTTCTTTCTTTCTTTCTTTCTTTCTTTCTTTCTTCCTTTCTTTATTCTTTGATCAAGTTATCATTGAGTAGGGTGTTGTCCAGCTTTCATGTGTATGTGGGCGTTCTTTGTTTTTGTTGGTACTGAAGACCAGCCTTGGTCCATGGTGATCTGATAGGATGCATGGGATTATTTCAATCTTCTTGTATCTGTTGAGGCCTGTTTTCTGACCAATTATATGGGCAGTTTTGGAGAAGGTACCATGAGGTGCTGAGAAAATGGTATATACTTTTGTTTTAGGGTGAAATGTTCTATAGATATCTGCTAAATTCATTTGGTCTATAACTTCTGTTAATTTCACTGTGTTCCTGTTTAGTTTGTGTTTCCATGATATGTCCATTGATGAGAGTGGGGTGTTGCAGTCTCTCATTCTTATTGTATGAGGTGTAATGTGTGCTTTTCGTAGAGTTTCTTTTATGAATGTGGGTACCCTTGCATTTAGAGCATAGATATTCAGAATTGAGAGTTCTTGGTATATTTTTCTTTTGATGAGTATGAAGTGTCCTTCCTTATCCTTTTTGATAACTTTTGGTTAAAAGTTGCTTTTATTCAATATTAGAATCACTAATCCAGCTTTTTTCTTGGGACCATTTGCTTGGAAAATTGTTTTCCAGCCCTTTATTCTAAGTGAGTATGTGTTTTTGATATTGTGGTGTGTGTCCTGTATGCAGCAAAATGCTGGGTCCTGTTTATGTATCCAATCTGTTAGTCTATGTCTTTTTTATTGGAGAACTGAGTCCATTGATGTTAGGAGATATTAAGGAATAGTGATTGTTGCTTCCTGTTATTTTTGTAGTTTGAGGTGGAATTATGTTTGTGTGGCTATCTTCTTTTGAGTTTATTGAAAAAGATTTCTTTCCTGCTTTTTTAGGGTGTAGTTTCCCTCCTTATGCTGGAGTTTCCCATCTATTATCCTTTGTAGAGCTGGATTTGTGGAAAGATACTGTGTAAATTTGGTTTTGTCATGGAATATCTTGTTTTCTCCATCTATGGTAATTGAGAGTTTTTCTGTGTTTGGTAGCCTGGGCTGGCATTTGTGTTCTCTTAGGGTCTGTATGACATCTGCCCAGGATCTTCTAGCTTTCATAGTCTCTGGTGAGAAGTCTGGTGTAATTCTGATAGGCCTGCCTTTATATGTTACTTGACTTTTTTCCCTTACTGCTTTTAATATTCTTTCTTTGTTTAGTGCATTTGGTGTTTTGATTATTATGTGACAGAAGAAATTTCTTTTCTGGTCCAGTCTATTTGGAATTCTGTAGGCTTCTTGTATGTTCCTGGGCATCTTTCTTTAGGTTAGGGAAGTTTTCTTTTATAATTTTGTTGAAGATATTTACTGGCCCTTGAAGTTGGGAATCTTTGCTCTCTTCTATACCTGTTATCCCTAGGTTAGGTCTTCTCATTGTGTCCTAAATTTCCTGGATGTTTTGGGTTAGGAACTTTTTGAATTTTGCATTTTCTTTGACTGTTGTGTCAATATGTTCTATTGTATCTTCTGCCCCTGACATTCTCTCTTCTCTCTGGTATTCTGTTTTCGATGCTTGCATGTATGACCCCTGTTCTCTTTCCTAGGTTTTCTAAATCCAGGGTTGTCTCCCTTTGTGATTTTTTTGTTTCTATTTGCATTTTTAGATCCTGGATGGTTTTGTTCATTTCCTTTATCTGTTTGATTGTATTTTCCTGTAATTCTGTAAGTTAAGGAACTTTTGTGTTTCCTCTTTAAGGGCTTCAAGCTGTTTACCTGTGTTCTCCTCTCTCTCTCTCTCTCTCTCTCTCTTTCTCTCTCTCTCTCTCTCTCTTTTTCTCTCTCTTTCTCTCTCTCTTCCTTCCTTCCTTCCTTCCTTTCTCTCTCTCTCTCTCTTTCTTTCATTCTTATTTTTAGATGTTTTCTTTATTTACATGTCATACAATATCTCCTTTCATAGGTTCCCCTCTGAGAAAAATAAAATAAAATAAGAAAACAAAAACAAAACCAAAAGCAAACCCCTGTCCCCTCCGCCCTCCCTCTGCTCACCACCTTACCCTCTCCTGCTTACTGGCCCTGGCATTCCCCTACACTGGGGCATAAAATCTTCACAGAGCCAAGGGCTTCTCCTCCCATTGATGACAGACTTGGCCATCCTCTGGTATACATATGCTGCTAGAGCCATTTAGTCTCACCATGTGTACTCTTTAGTTGGTGGTTTAGTCCCTGGGAGCTCTGAGAGTACTAGTTAGTTCATATTGTTGTTCGTCCTGAGGGGCTGCACGTCCTTCAGCTCCTTGGGTCCTTTCTCTAGCTCCTTCCTTGGGGACCCTGTACTCAGTCCAATAGATGGCTGTGAGCCTCTACTTCTATATTAGTCAGAACCTCTAAGGAGACAGGCATATCAGGCTCCTGTCACCCAACACTTGCTAGCATCCACAATAGTGCCTGGTTTTGATGATTGAATATGGGAAGGAGTCCCAGGAGGAGCAGTCTCTGGATTGTCCTTCCTTGAGTTTATGCTCCATAATTAGTCTCTGCTGCTCCTCCCATGGGTATTTTGTTCCCCCTTTTATGAAGGAATTTTGGTCTTCTTGAGTTTCTTGTGATTTGTGGATTGTACTTTGTGTATATTTTGGGCTAATATCCACTTATCAGAGAGTGCATACCATGTGTGCTCTTTTGTGATTGGGTTATCTCACTCAGGATGATATTCTCCAGATTCATCCATTTCCCCAAGAAATTCATAAATTCATTGTTTATAATAGCTGAGTAGTACTCCATTGTATAGATGTACCACATTTTCTGTATCCATTCCTCTGCTGAGGGACATCTGGGTTGTTTCCAGTTTCTATTTTTTATAAATAAGGCTGCTATGAACATAGTGGAGCATGTGTCCTTATTACATGTTGGATCATCTTCTGGA
>NW_022196896.1:137750732-137751554 GCF_008632895.1 Mastomys coucha | reverse complement strand
TTGCTCTGTAGTACAGCTTAAGGTCCGGGATGGTGATTCCACCAGAGCTTCCTTTATTGTTGAGAATCGTTTTGGCTATCCTGTTTTTTTTTGTTATTCCAGATGAATTTTCAAATTGCTTTCTAAGTCTGTGAAGAATTGAGTTGGAATTTTGATGGGGATTGCATTGAATCTGTAGATTGCCTTTGGCAAGATGGCCATTTTTACCATATTAATCCTGCCAAACCACAAGCATGCTCCCATGCTTTTCATCTTTCCATCTTCTGAGATCTTCTTCAATTTCCTTCTTCAGAGGCTTGAAGTTCTTGTCAAATAGATCTTTTACTTGCTTAGTTAGAGTTACACCAAGGTATTTTATATTATTTGTAACAATTGTGAAGGGTGTTGTTTCCCTAATTTCTTTCTCTGCCTGTTTATCCTTTGTGTAGAGGAAGGCCTCTGATTTGCTTGAGTTATTTTTATATCCAGCTACTTTTGCTGAAGTTTTTTTTTTTTTAATCAGGTTTAAGAGCACTTTGGTGGAATTTTTGGGGTCACTTAAGTATACTATCATATCATCAGCAAATAGTGGTAATTTGACTTCTTCCTTTCCAACTCTTATCCCTTTGTTCTACTTTTGTTGTCTAATTGCTCTGGTTATCTGGTGATCTGATAGGATACAAGGAATTATTTCTATCTTCTTGTATCTGTTGAGGCCTGATTTGTGACCAATTATATGGTTAATTTTGGAGAAGGTACCATGAGGTACTGAGACGAAGGTATATCCTTTTGTTTTAGGATGAAAAGTTCTATAGATATCTGTTAAATCCATCTGTTTCATAA
>NW_022196896.1:137742078-137749764 GCF_008632895.1 Mastomys coucha | reverse complement strand
TATTGTTTCAACTTCCATTTTTAGGTCCTGGATGGTTTTACTCAATTCCTTCACCTGTTTGTTTGTGTAGGACAGAGTGTTTTATTTTGAGCTTCTTTTTTTCTTCTCAGGATAAAATCTGGGGCCATGATGACTGTCTTCAAATGTTTTACCAGTGACTATATCTAAATGGAAGACACCCATTCTTTGTGGTTTTTGAAAGAAAAAAATAAATATGAAAGGAGCATGTGTCTGCTCTTAAAGTATGGTGAAGTTTAGTGTAGATAAAAGGGAGAGTATAACTAGAAGCAGAGATATCTGGGAGAATACAGAGTGAATATGACCCAGAACTAGGCTAAGTGAGGAGAGACAGGAGGGAAAAAGGGAGAGCCAGGAGACCAAAAGACCAAGAAGGCAGGAAGAAAAAAAAAGGTTGGATATAGGGAAGGACAGCTATGGGAAGGGCAGGCCATCCTCTGGGTTGGAGTTTAGGGTAGTGGGGAAGGGTATGCCAGCCATACCCTCATAACAGATAGGGACTAAAGGATGCTAAGATAACCTGGTGGCCATTCTGCTTTGATATATTGACTAGGTAGCTCACTTGCCATTTGTCTGGGGTTTGAGACCCTTCTCCTTAGGAGCCTCTCAGTTGAGGAAGTCATCATTGGATTCTGACCTGAAAAAAAATCTAAGTATGAGGGGCTGAAAGGAGCTTGCTATATGTTTTATTTTGTGGTCTAGAAATCAACATCAATCAACTATTCCTTTTTTTTTCTTTTTGAGAATTTTTTTTAAAAAAATCTATTTTAGTATTTTGTCAATACTGATACAGTATTAACATTGTGTTCTATGATCCACTATGTAAAATTGAGTTTAGAAGTCCATTAAATCTTTGGTGAATAATGCAACAACCACTGTCATATATGTATACTCAAAGCCAGTTAAGTCCCCTGAGCTGGCAGCAAGAAAAAGTTTGAGTACACATTGTGTGACTCTTTCTACATTCTACTCTATATACTTTCTATGGAGAAAGTCTTCTCATCAAGATCAGCCAGAGGTGAGGAGTGATGGGAAAGGGGGGTGGGGCTGGATTATCATTTAGAATGCAGAGTTTGTATGAAATTTCTTCATCTGTCTATATATCTAACAGGATCAGGGCTTGGAAAGTGAGCCCAGATTGGATCAGAGATATTCTTGGTTTTGAAAGATGTGGAATTCTGCAAAAAATACATGGCAGTTGTTTGGAAAAAGGGAATCCTTAAGACAATACTGTTATGGGTTGTTTGCTTCCTAAGACAGCAATCACTGCTTCCTCTGTGCTTCTGTGAGAAGACAGAGGGCTCATTTTTCAATTAGGAAGTTTTGTGTGAATTAAAAGGCCCTTTTCATTAAAAATCCATGGTCCTGTTTCAGATTCAAACACAGCATGGAACATAACAATGCTACTGTTTAGCATTAGAGAAGTTTCCTTGGTATGCTATTTTCTGTGCATTGTCTCAAGAGCAGGTGGTGTTCACTGAGACTGACAATTTGAAAGTTGCTTTCTGTGCTACTTTAATATGGAGTGAGGATTTCTGTGTGACAGACAAGATTCCAATTTGATCCTGAGTTACCTTGTTTCCAAGAGAAGTCTGATTCTACACTTTAGAACCCTCACTCTGCTTAGTGGTAAACAAGTGTTGGACATATTTTCTCAAGCTGGGATGAGAACTGATCTCTGTTAGTGAACATAGACGCTGATCCCACAGGCTTGTGGAGGGAGGTTAGGGCATCACTATTGACCTGGCCCTTTCTCTGCTAAGTTCTCTTCCATCCCTTACTATTCTTGGGAGTTTCTGAAATGTTTGTGACAGGAAGTGTGAAGACTATGGTGTTGATGCCTGTGTGTACACAAGAGTATGTGTTGACCTTTAAGATTATTAACAATAACTATTAATAGTATTGAAATTATTAATTATATTATTATTTTATGTGTGTACTCATACATTTTATGTATGTCTGGTACTGCTGGTTGTGAGCAGCCATGTGGGTTCTGGTAATAGAACCCAGGTCCTCTAGAAGAGTAGCCAGTTCTCTTAATCACTGAACCATCTCTCCTGCCCATGTGTGGACCTTTGAGTAACAGTGAGACTTGGATTCAGTTCCCAAAGTTGACTCCACTAGTTCTTTTCTATGTGACCTCAAATAAATTACTTGGCTTCTCTCAACCTAATTAAAAATTAATGACATGTTTTTGTTAAATGAGTTACTTGACAATTTCATATATACATATAATGCATTCTAGGAACTCTCTCTTACCTACCCTCTCTTACCTCTCTTCCTCCTCATCCAACCCCCTACCTTTCTATAGGCCAGGTTAATGACTAGGTTTCTGTGTGATTGAATTGGGAAATCCAAACCATTCACTGTAGCCTGGTGTAGTCACTTGCAAGCATAAAACTGAAGGGAATGACTTCCCATTTCTTTAAATCTGTCAGTAGGAAATAGTTTAGTAATGTGGAGTAAGGCCTCCCTTCTTTGGCTGTTGTGGGCCTGTTCTTGTGCAGACCCAGTACAGTACAGAGTTGATGATGCTCTTAAGAACAAGGGATTACTGTACTGGGTCTGTACAATGTGCCGGGCAGTGGTGGCACGTGCCTTTAATCCTAGAACTTGGGAGGCAGAGGCAGGCAGATTTCTGAGTTCAGGGCCAGCCTGGTCTACAGAGTGAGTTCCAGGACAGCCAGGGCTACACAGAGAAACCTTTCTAGAAAAAAAAAAAAAAAGAAGAAGAAGCGTTCATGATGCAATGGCTTCATCTTGCCTAGCAGATAACATTGCACAGTCCCTATCCATATCTATTGGTTCTGACTGTCTTCCTGCCCCTGTTCTACAATGTTCACACTAAATTTTTGTCTTTTAATCATTTTTTAATAAAAAACTTCAATGAATTCTAAAGAGCTTCTAATTATTTCACAGCCTTAATATTTGTCCCTTAGGGGCTGGAGAAATGGCTCAACAGGTAAGAGCACTGACTGCTCTTCTGAAGGTCCTGAGTTCAAATCCCAGCAACCACATGGTGGCTCATAACCATCTGTATTGAGATCTGACGCCCTCTTCTGGGGTGTCTGAAGACAGCTACAGTGTATTTACAAATAACAAATAAATAAATCTTTAAAAAAAAAAAGAAATATATGTCTTTACATCGTTGACACAATTATTTTCATCTGTTCAATATATTCTGTTCAATAAACAGAAAATCTTAAAAAAAATATTTGTCCCTTAGATACAGCATTTGTATTAATTTTTAAATCTATTTTAGTGGTAACTACATAGAATAAAACATCTAGGAGTTAACTCACCCTTCTCAAACTGCACACCAACTGTTTAGGTTAGTGAATGGAATTCTCTAGTTGTGAATGGAATTCTAGGTGTGTCCTCCCCTCACCCCCATCCGATATCCCCTTAATCATCCTCTCCATTAAAGTTTCATCTTAATCCATAATAAGAATTACATTTTTACATTATGATCACACACACACACACACACACACACACACACACACACACACTGCTATGATTTGAATTAATGATCTCCTAAAAGTCTGTATGTTGAAGGCATGGGCCTATGAGTCTACTATGGGGAGTAGTGGATCCTTTAGGAGTTAGGGCCTAATGGGGAGGTCTTTAGATTGCTGAGGCTGTGATGTTGAAAGAGATCATAGAACATTGGTTTCTCCTCATCTTTGCTTCCTGGCTCATGTTGAGTGAACAGATTTGCTATGCTGTATACTACTATCATGTCTACATGCCTTGCTACAGGTCCAAAGCAACAGGGTCATGGAGTAAAACTCCATTGTGAGTTAGTTTATTATTTGTTAATTTTTTATTTATGTTTGTTTTCTTTGTGTAGCCCTGGTTGTCCTAGAACTCACTCTGTAAACCAGACCAGCTTTGAACTCAGAGATCCACCTGCCTCTGCTTCCCAAGTGCTGTGATTAAAGGCGTGCACCATCACACTCAGCAACCTTTTTATTTTTATAAGCTGATGATCTATGGTGTTTGGTTATAGTAGTAGACAGCCTACTAGTACAGATACATACACATGTAGTTAAAATACAAGAGATTAAGTGGGATACATTCTGATGTTGTCTGCTGTATTTTATCCTTGTTCTGTTTTATAAAGACATGCCCTTTGATAACAACTAAATTTCATTCCTCAGTAGTGGTCAGTTCTCATCTTTTTGAAGAAAAAAAAGTGCCTGCACTGGATGACTTTTGCAGCTCTCTAGAAATACTCTGCACAGTGTTAAACATTTCAGTATTTCTGTAGAGGATTTTTCAAGTTGTAAGAGCCAACATGGAATCAACATTAGAGGTCCTTGAAGAGGATGGTACTGTCTTTTTGCAAGAAAATAAATCTGGTTTATTTTAGAACACTGAGAATTTTAACCTTAGAGTCAGAGTCCCAGCAGAATAAAATCTATCATGGCACCAAATCTAGGTAGCCTGTGAATAAAGGCTTGAAAGCTTGATCTACTCAGGCCAAGGGTTCTTCAGGAGTCTTCAAGGACCCATACAATCTTGGAGTTTTAAAAATAGTTCCTTTAGCTGAAACTCACTTTTCCCCTGAAACAGCACAGTGAGGACTCAAGTAGCTCATGAAATTTACCAGAGCAGACTCAGCTGCTGAGAAACACTGCAGTTGTTTACTGGCTGGTTGTCATGGTATCATTGACCAGCTGCCACTTAGCAAGCACAATGAAAGTGAAGAATCAAAATGAAAGTTAGGGAAAAATACAAGTTAGGCATGGGCTATTTTTGACTCTCTCAGGTACTGGTGTTTTATTACTTAAAATTATTTTACTTTATCTTATATATACAGGGGTTTTGTCAGCATGTTTGTTTGTGCACCATATATGAGTCTAATGCCCACAGAAGCCAGAAGAAAGCATTGGATTGTCTGGAACTGGGGTAAAAGATATTTGTGAGCTGCAGTATGGGTTCTGAGACTTGAACCTGGGTCCTCTGGAAGAAAGTCAGTGCTCCTTACCACAGAACCATCTCAACAGCCCCTTCTTTTATTTCTAATTCTGTCATTTAGGTGGAACTAGTAGATAGGGCTTTCTACTTTCTATTATTAACTTCCTAGTTAACATTTATCCAGTGTCAGCTGTAGCCTCTATACTTGCTCAGTACTTTCTATGAGTTGTATGAGTTACTCCTCACAGAAAAGAATAGATTAGATAAGTAGTTACTTTCCCCATATTACCATTGTGAACATAGAGGTTGAGGGAAGCTTTCTGGAGATTGTGTGGCTAGTAAGTAGGGATGGGTTGGAACCAAAGCCATCAGAATTTAAAGTTTATTACCATGGATCCAACTTTAGTCTCATGATCAATCTGCTTCGTTGACCACTTGAATGTAAGTTTCATAGAGGATGCAGAGGTTGCTGTGGGAGGGATCTGTACAGAGCAGTACACTCTTGTTCTTTCACTATCAACTCTATTGTGTTGACTATTTTGCTAGTGAAACTTCTCTTTTGTTTGCTCAGATTTTCATTGTCAAAAGAATATTTGAACATTTCTGGATACTCATACCCAACTGCCTGGAACTTGTCTTGCCAAGAGGAGTAAGGGAGAACAAACAGCAGTAACAGTGAGTGAGTCTTAGTGAGCCTGGTGGGTGGTATTAGAAGGTGATATACAGAAACACATCAAGAAGGGGACAAGAATTCTGAATGTAGGAGACAGGCAGGAGAAACACACTAGAATCTATGAAATCATTGAATGGCCTTTTGGAGGACTGAGCTGCCATGGGCTGAGATTCTAGAGGAACACCAATGACAGAAAAGCTAAGCTCTCCAGAAGTGACACTTAGTCTTAAGTAGAGAGTTGAGGATTAAGTGAGTCTAAGTGTGGAAAGAAGAACTTCAGAGGCAACAGGTAGGCTCTGTCATGTTAGGCACAGGAACACAAATGCCTTTGCCAAAAGAAGCATTTCTGCTGGGCAACACAATAAATAGCAGGTACCAAGGTTCAATATAAAAAGTGAAGAGCCGCACACTCTGTGAGTCTCCTAGCTGCTTCCCCATGGCGCTAAGCGGCTGGCTGCTACGCTCTGTCTGCACTGGAACTTGTGGTAAAACTCCTATCATCTCAAGGGCTGAAATCACACGTGTGTGCCACCACACTGGCAGAGTTCTGTCTTAAACGCTTCACATGCTCTTTAAAAGAATCCTAGGAATTCCAGCAAAGGCGGGACCAGCCAAGAGGCTCAGGCCTCACAAGTCGAAGGGCAGCGGGGACAGGATACTCTCAACCTCCATCTACACTTAGGAGTGACTGCTGTGAATCCACAGCCCTCTCTTCAGAGAGCCTGCCTTCAGGGAGTGCTTTAACCCAGGGACTCAGGTGAGATCCACCATTTTCTCTCTGGTGACTTTCTAAGGCAGGACCAGCTGGGAGGCACAGGCCTCACAAGTGGCAGAGCAGCCAGGACAGGATCATCTCAACCTCAGTCCACACCTAGGAGGGACAACAGATCCACAGTTCTCTCTGCACCTTTCCCACAAGTGGAGATCCTGTCTACAGGGTGTGCTCTGACCACAGGACTCAGGACTGACAACTGATCCACAGCCATCTGTGCCCAGGTTTTACCAGAGGAGAGCTGATCTCCCAGAAGTGCTGACACAGGCTTACAGACCCCCAGGAGGAACAAGCTCTAGTCAGAGACAGTAAGAACATCTAACACCAGAGATCAACAGATGGCGAAAGGTAAACACAAGAATCTTACCAACAGAAACCAAGACAACTTGGCTTCATCAGAACCTAGTACTCCCACCACAGCAATTCCTGTACATGCCAAAACACCGGAAAAGCAAGATTCAGATCTAAAATCATATCTCACAATGGTGCTAGAGGAATTTAAGAAGAACATGAATAACTCCCTTAAAGAAATACAGGAGAACACAGGTAAAGAGGTACAAGCCCTTAAAGAGAAAACAAACAAACAAACAAACAAAAAAATCCCTTAAAGAATTACAGGAGATCACGAGTAAACAAGTAGAAGCCCTTAAAGAGGGAACACAAAAATCCCTTAAGGAATTACAGGAAAGCACAAACAAACAGGTGAAAGAATTGAGCAAAACCATCCAGGGCCTAAAAATGAAAGTAGAAACTGTTAAGAAATCACAAAGAGAGACAACTCTGGAGTTAGAAAACCTAGGAAAGAGAACAGGAGTCATACATGCAAGCATCAAAAACAGAATACAAGAGATAGAAGAGAGAATCTCAGGGGCAGAAGATACCATAGAAAACATTGACACAACAGTCAAAGAAAATGCAAAATGCAAAAAGTTCCTGACCCAAAATATCCAGGAAATAAAGGATACAATGAGAAGACCAAACCTAAGGATAATAGGAATAGAAGAGAGTGAAGACCTCCAACTTAAAGGGCCAGTAAATATCTTCAACAAAATTATAGAAGAAAACGTCCCTAACCTAAAGAAGGAGATACCCATGAACATACAACAAGCCTATAGAACTCCAAATAGGACCAGAAAAGAAATTTCTTCTGTCACATAATAATCAAAACACCAAATGCACAAATCAAAGAAAGAATACTAAAAGCAATAACAGATATCTATAGAACTTTTCATCCTAAAACAAAAGGATATACCTTCGTCTCAGCACCTCATGGTACCTTTTCCAAAATTGACCATATAAT
>NW_022196896.1:137738356-137741353 GCF_008632895.1 Mastomys coucha | reverse complement strand
CAAAGAAGACTTAATACCAATACTCCTCAAACTATTCAACAAAATAGAAACTGAAGGCACTCTACCCATGCACCTACTCCCATCTTCCCACCCTGGCATTGCCCTGCATTGGGGCATTGAACACCCACAGGCCGAAGGGCCTCTCCTCCTACTGATGTCCAACAAGGCCATCCTCTGACACATATTTGGCCAGCACTATGGGTTCCTCCATGTGTATCCTTTGGTTGGTGGTCCAGTACCCAGGAGCTCTGGGTGTCTGGCCTATTGATCCTGTTGTTCCCTCCATGGGACTGCAACCCCCCTCAGCTTCTTCAGTTACTTCTCCAACTCCTCCATTGGAGAGCCCTGCACTCGGTCCAATGGTTGGCTGAGAGCATCCTCTTCTGTATCTGTCAGGCTCTGGCATAGCCTCTCAGGAGATAGTCATATCAGGCTTCCATCAGTATCCAAAATAGTGTCCAGGTTTGGTGGCTATATATGGGATGGATCCCAGGTGGGGCAGTCTATGGTTGGCTTTTCCTTCAGTCTCTGCTCTACACTGTGTCTCTATATTTTCTCCTGTGAGTATTTTGGTCCCCCTTCTAAGAAGCACTGAAGCATCCACATTTTGGTCTTCCTTCTTCTTAAGCTTCATATGGTCTGTGAATTGTACCTTGGGTATTCTGAACTTTTGGGCTAATATCCACTTATCAGTGAGTACATACTGTGTGTTACCTTACTCAGGATGCTATTTTCAAGTTCCATCCATTTGCCTGTGAATTTCATGAAGTCATTGTTTTTAATAGCTGAGTAGTATTCCACAGTGTAAATGTACCACATTTTCTGTATCCATTCCTCTGTTGAGGGACATCTGGGTTGTTTCCAGCTTCTGGCTATTATAAGTAAGGCTGCTGTGAACATAAGGAGCATGTGTCCTTATTACTCGTTGGAGCATCTTCAGGGTATATGCCCAGGAGTGGTATAGCTGGGTCCTCAGGGAGTACTATGTCCAATTTTCTGAGGAACCATTAGACTGATTTCCACAGTCTGCTTGCAATCCCACCAGCAATGGAGGAGCGTTCCTCTTCGTCCACATCCTTGCCAGCATCTGCTATCACCTGAGTTTTTGATTTTAGGCATTCTCACTGGTGTGAGGTGGAATATCAAGGTTGTTTTGATTTGTATTTCCCTGATGACTAAGAATGTTGAACATTTCTTTAGGTGCTTCTCGACAATTTGAGTTTCCTCAGTTGGGAATTCTCTGTTTAGCACTGTTGCCCATTTTTTAATAGGGTTCTCTAGAATCTAACTTTTTGAATTTTTTGTATATATTGAATATTAGCCCTCTTTTGGATGTAGGATTGGTAAAGATCTTTTCCCATATGTTGGTTGCCATTTTGTCCTTTGACAGTGTCCTTTGCCTTATAGAAGTTTTGCAATTTCATGAGGTCTCATTTGTCAATTCTTGATCTTAGAGCATAAGCCATTGGTGGTGTGCTCAAGAAAGTTTCCCCTGTGTCCATGTGTTCCAGGCTTTCCCCCCACTTTCTCCTCTATTAGATTTAGTGTATCTCCTTTTATGTGGAGTTCCCTGATCCACTTGGACATGAGCTTTCTACAGGAAGATAAGAATGGATCAATTTGCATTCTTTTACATGTTAACCACCAGTTGAACCAGCACCATTTGTTGAAAATGCTGTCTTTTTTCCACTGGATGGTTTTAGATCCTTTGTCAAAGATCAGGTGACCATAGGTGTGTGGGTTCATTTCTAGGTCTTCCATTCTATTCCATTGATCTACTTGCCTGTCACTGTACCAATACCATCCAGTTTTTATCACCATTGTTCTGTAGTACAGATTGAGGTCAGGGATGCTTATTCCCCCAGAAGTTCTTTTCTTGTTGAGAATAGTTTTCACTATCCTGGGTTTTTTGTTATTCCAAATGAAGTTGAGAATTGCTCTCTCTAACTCTAGGAAGAATTGAGTTGTATTGATGGGGAATTTTGATGGAGTTGTATTGAATCTATAGATTGCTTTTGGCAAGATGGCCATTTTTATCATATTAATCCTGGCAATCCATGAGCATGGGAGATCTTTCCATCTTCTGAGATCTAATTTTTTTTCTTCAGAGACTTGAAGTTCTTGTCATACAGATCTTTCAATTGTTTGGTTAGAGTCACACCAAGATAATATTTTTTTTTTTTTTTTTTGTGACTATTGTGAAGGGTGATGTTTCTCTAATTTCTTTCTCAGCCTGTTTATCCTTTGAGTATGGGAAGGCTACTGATTTGTTCGAGTTAATTTTATATCCAGGCACTTTGCTGAAGTTGTTTATCAGCTGTAGGAGTTCTCTGGTGGAGTTTTTGGGGTTGCGTAAGCATACTATCATATCATCTGGAAATAGTGCTATTTTGACTTTTTCCTTATCAATTTGTATCCCTTTGACCTCCTTTTGTTTGTCTAATTTCTCTAGCTAGAACATCAAGTACTATATTGAATAGATTGGGAAGAGGGGGGGAAGCATTGTCTAGTCCCTGATTTTAGTGGGATTGCTTCAAGTTTCTCTCCACTTAGTTTGATGTTGGCTACTGGTTTGCTACATTTTGCCATCTTGCTTTTACTATTTTTAGGTATGGGCCTTGAATTCCTTATCTTTCTAAGACTTTTTACGTGAAGGGATGTTTGAAATTTGTCAAATGCTTTTTCAGCATTTAATGAAATGATCATGAGTTTTTTTTTCCCCCTTGGGTTTGTTAATGTAGTGATTACATTGATGGATTTCTGTATATTGCACCATCCCTGCATCTCTGGGATGAAGCCTACTTGATCATAGTAAATGATCCTTTTGCTGTGTTCTTGGATTTGGTTTATGAGAATTTTATTGACAATTTTGCATCAGTATTTGTAAGGGAAATTGGTCTGAAGGTCTGTGTCACCATTGCCCCAGCACTTCTTGCAAGTAAGACAGATGTAGGTTGTATGTTTTGTGTCTGTGTTGATGTCTCAATCTCACAGCTA
>NW_022196896.1:137728155-137736295 GCF_008632895.1 Mastomys coucha | reverse complement strand
CTTCTCAATTTCATGAGGTCCCATTTATTGATTATTGTTCTTTGTGCCTCTGTTATCAGTGTTCTGTTCAGGAAGATGTTTCCTGTGCTGGCATAGACATTGAAAATGGCAAAAGTTATGAAGCCAGCACAACTGTTTACACTGCAGTCCTGATAACTCACTTGTTCTAGTTTGCTTCTCTGCTGCTGTAATGAACACAATGCCCAACAGCAACTTAAAGAGGAATGAATTTATCTGGATTTTTACACCCAGATCATAGGCCATCACTGAGGAAAGTCAGGGTAGGAACTCAAGCATGAGGAGGGGCTGGAACTACAGAGGAAAGCAGCTTACTGGCTTTCTCAGACCCATGTTTAGCTACCTTTCTTATGCCCAGGTTTGCTGGGTCCTAAGACCATCTGCACAGAGCTAACATTGCCCACAGTGGATTTGGCCTCCCACATCAATCAGCATTGAAGAAAATGCCACAGAGACATGACTACAGGCCAATCTGATGGAAGCATTTTCTCAGTTAGGGTTCTCTCCTGCCAGATGACTCTAGTTTGTGTCAAGTTTGACAAAAAACTAACAAGACAAAAAAAAAAAACCTGACAAATTTAGAGTGTTGATTCTTTGTTGACAGCTACGACCTTGTATTTCAGGTAGGTCACATCATTTCCAGAATGTCTGAGAGTGGTTTCTTATGTTTGGATTGGTTGTAGGAACATCATGATTTATGCTGATCATTTATTGTCCTCCTGGAGTTAAGCTTGGTATGTGTCAAGTAGAGGCTATCTACCATTGGACACCAGCTCTAGAGGAAGTAAAATACAGCTTATGTGTCTCTACCTAGTAGAGTCTACCAGGAAAAAGCTCTTGCAAGATTCAATCTGGTTTCTCAGGATTCTGTCGCAAGAGTCTTTTCCCTTAATTAATTCTGTCTTGTAATAAATCATCACCATAAATACAGCTGCACATCTTCCATTGATCCATCAAACCTAAATACTCTGATGATGCCACCACAGAAATTTTCTCAGGAAAAAGTCTACTACTTAACTATCTTTGAGTGAGAGTGAAGATGACTGATTCTTCCCCCAAAGCCATAGAATGTTAAGATCCCAGGTGCAACCTGAAGCCTTTGTATGATTTAGGAAGATCATTTGTGTCTCTCTGAGGGAATAGGGCCATTGCTATGGGGATCCCTATCAGACATATGCATAAGCACAAGCCTACTCTATCAAGTACCTTCTATCTCCCCTGAGGCACATCTCTCTGACAGTCCCTTCATTCTTCATCCATACCCTATGGTAAGATGAAGCACACAGAAATCATCTGAAGGTTTTGCATACAAAACTGATTTTTAAAAAAAAATCATCAAATTAATTTAGAGGAATTAGTTATTTGATTCAATTACTTAAAAAGTGTTATTCTGCTTCCAAGGCAACCATGGCTGGTTCAGCATCTGTAGGAATCCAGCCCTTTTCTTGTTGGAGTCTCTTCCTGCACCTGGAAATTCTTCCTGAAAAGACAAAAGAATTCTCAATGTCCAACAATCCTCAAGCTTATCTTTAAGAATCAACAGCTTCTGTTCACCCAAAGAAAGGTGGCTTTGATATTAGACAAATTGAATAAGTAACTGGTTATGCAGCCATGAACCTACTCCCTTCTTATGAAAAAGCCTGTTGACACCTAACTTTACAAATGTATCTTTTCTAGGGCACTTTTTCTGCATGCCATACTCAACTATGGGATGTAGACATCCTCCATTGCCAGACACTAGAAGTCAAACAGATTAAGCATACTCTCCTGCCCTCAACAACCTTATAGTAAATATACTCCTCTTCAGTGGTTTGAAAACAGAAGGGATATAACTGTTTTTGATATGAAATAGACATTTTTAAAAAACTAATTTTACAAGCAAAAGTGCTTCTGATTAGATATTGTCAATAAAACAGAAAACTCAGGACTATTGACAAACACACAAAAATGGGCTGCAGTGGCTACAGATTATGTTTAGGGAAGTCTATGGAAGCAAATGTTGGCCACAGAAAAAGTTTCAGAGTTCCTCCTCCTAATTCTGAAAGACTCTTTTGCATTCCCATTGAAGTAAGGAGAAGCTGGGGGCAGGGACCACAGCAGACAAGGTAGGGGTGGGGACAAAATCTCAGAGCCAAATCTGTGAGTGTTACTTAAGGGGTTGACTTTTTTTTTTTCATTTGTCTTGATGGTGCATGTGTTATTATGCTCTCTATCCTGTCGACTCCTTTTCCCTCCAGGGACTGTGCAATGGCTTTGGCACAAGCTCACAAACTGGGTTCAGTGTCACTGATTTTCCTTAAACCATCTGTACCTGGGAAACACACAAGGATTTGTTGTCCATTGCCTAGAACAATAAATGTTTCTGATTTTATCAAGTACATCTACTGCTGATTTGATAATTCTTAGAATAAGACCTAAAACCCAAATTAGGAGTTTCTAACCTATGCATTCATACGGTGAATTTTTTTTTTCAAAGCTGGCTCTGAGCATTATAACTATTCACCCTTTGGGTTCATTAGGTGCTCTGCATATCTTACCAACTTATCCTCACAACTCTATCCTTCCTTCATGAGTGAAAAATTAAAATTCAGATCTATAGTTAGAATCATCCAAATACCATAAGTGGATTCCAGATGGAATGGAGCATTCCAAATGTTCTTTCTTCTGAACAGTTGCATAACTACTATGTATGTATACAGTAGGCTCTCTGTGTCCACAGATTCCAAATATGTGAATCTAGTCAGCTGCAGATAAAAAAAAACAACTTTAAAGCCTGATTCACTATTGAATATACATATAATCAGTAACCCCTAAGAAATATAGAATACTAACTACTGGCAATGCATTTACAATGTAAATATTAGCAAATATCTAAATACTATGTGACTCACATGATAGTATGCACATAGATATTTGAAATGCTATTCTGTTTTAAATAAGGTAATTGAGACTCTACAGATATGCAGGGACATCTGTACATATTTAATTGCTATTTCTTAAAGAGTTGTTTCCACAACCTTAGTTGTTATCCCAATGGCCTCTTATTCTCTCATCCAATCCACCCAGTACAAAACATACCCTCCATAGTTTTAGCCAATTACTAAAAGTTATAAAGGAGTCCCTTGATAATGCTGCAGTTTACATGTAGAAAAATAGGCCTTTGCATTAAAAATAAGAACCCGTCAAGTTGGAAAGTAGAAAGAGCATGGGGACATTAGAGTTGACTTCTGTAGAATGCCTGCTCACATGCATTTTGATTAGCTCCACACATTTATGTGATCAACATTATCAGTTCAATCCCTGTTGAGGCAAGTCCATGTTCTGAGGATAATCTCAATAAGTACCCAGCAACTGAGTTCTCTGTGCAGTTACATGCTTAAAGTAACCCAAAGATCACACCAAAGATCAGTTAACATGTATATAAGAAAGAAAATCATCCATTTATTCAGAACTGCCATGCCCACTCATCTACTCCAGTTACATCTGCAATATCGGGGGTAAAAGTCTGATTAAGGACAAGAGGTATTATGACTTCAAAGGTAGTTTGTGCCTCCTGGGTATTCAGTCAGTCGTTGGCATCTCCTAACTCAGAAGTGTTCCAGATTAGTCTTTCCAATCATCAACACGCCTTCTTATTCAGGCATAAAGGTACCCCAAGAAATGATTTGTAAATGGCTAAAAAAGGGCGTTGTTCCCTGGCCAGCACAATGTTCCAATATATCTTAATTTAATCCAAGCTGTCCTTAGTTTGGACTTTCTCACAAGGAATCTGCCTCATTAGATAGGATGTCCTCAGAGTTAGCAACAGAGGTCAGGCACATAGTTAGGATTCTCAGGGAAGTCCCACAGAAGACAGAACTGTTTTACACTCCAGAGAGTAATCAAAGGGCTTCCCTCACTTAAGGACATTTTCAGGAACTGCTAGATTGGAACTTCCTAGTGCTTGCCTCCAGCAGACCCAGAGAAGTAGCATTGGATTACCAAAATAGCCCCAGTGGGGAGGGCACCACTGCTTTTCCCCCTGCTTCACACCTGGATACCTGATCTTACCGACCTTGATGTAACCATCTCTTGCCTACCTGATCTTACTGACCTTGATGTGACTGTCACCTGCCTACGTGACTTTTGTCATTCACCCTGTTTTCTGTATACCATATAAGCCTGGTTTTCACTTTGTGCAGGGGCACTTAGACTGGAACTAGGACTTAGACTTAGATTCATTCATTCAGATTCAAGCTTCGAGCCTCATGCAGTCTGCAGCCCCCCTTCCCCTGGGTCCAGAGCGCTTGGGCCCAGGGGGGTACTGAGGGGGGTGCAGTACCTGTCCAGAAGAGGTGGCTGCTTTAGACCCAGTGTATTTCAGGTGGCCTCAGATGTACCTCAACTGCTGAGCTGCTAGATTTCTCATTTCTCTTTTGCAATGACTGTAAAAAACTCATGCCATTTTTAAGAAATACATTCAGACTCAGCACTTCCTTGTGTCATCTCTGCCATTATTTCTTCACTGAATTTTTTGCCTACCTGACCAAAACTCTCATCCCGTCCCTGCAATGAACCCAGTCTGTGGTACAGAACTAAAATGGGGAAGCTGGTGTCTAGCAATTATATACCTCATTGTCAGACTAGATTAAGTGCTTTGTGTGTGTCAATCTGCTTATTTCTGATTATAACTTTTCAACATAAAGATCATCATTGTTGTCCCACAGATAAGGAAACACCTTCAGAAGGGTGAAGAAACCTGATCAACAGCACCCAGCTGACTATGTTCTTTTGAATAAAACATACAAATAAAGAAAAAAACCTAATTTTCTTTTGTTTTTGCTTTTATTTTGGGGTTAGTTTTTGGTTGCTGTTGTTGTCATCCTTGTTGTTGTTTTTTTATTTTGTTTTCTTAATAAGGTCTCACTATGTACCTCTGGATGTCCTGAAACTCACACTGTAGACTACGCTTGAACTCACATAGACCCTCCTGTCTCTGCCTCCAAAATGCTAAGACTAAAGGTGTAAGACACTATGCTCTGATAATTTTATTTTTAAAGAACGGAACATATTAAGAAGCTCCAGGAACATTCCTACTATTCTGTTATGGTAAAATTACATTTCATTTTTCTGGTAGGAGGCATGTTTCTAGCCTTTTAGACTTAAAGAAAGACAAAAGCAGAAATATATAGTTAAGAAAACCACTTTAGAACACAAGGTTGATTCTTTCCTCTGTCCTGAAAGGAATAGAGTCACTGGCATACATTTTTACATAAAAGAATCAAACTGTGCCTGGAGCTTATCCTGTACCACAGCACTCTATACCCAAATATGGTTGGGAGAGAGCTGGTCTCCCAGGAGTGCAGATTCACCTGTGATCACAAGTAAGACCACCACTTCTACTCAAATCCCTGGTCCAAGAGGGACTCATCCTGAACCCTCAAGACACAGGAACCAAGGAAGAGCCAGGGACAGGATCCTTCCAGTATTCATCTGGACCCTGGAGCTAAACTTGTGCCACAGCTCTCCATAATCAAATTCCTCCAGGAGTGAACTGGTCTCCCAGGAGTTCTGACATACAGGCTTGCAGGAGGGACAAGCCACAGTCAGAGACAATAAGACCAGCTAACAACCAGAGATAACCAGATGGCGAGAGGCAAGAGCAAGAACATAAGCAACATAAACTAAGGCTACTTGGCATCATCAGAACCCAGTTCTCCCATTACAGAGAGCCCTGGATACCTCAACACACCAAAAAAGCAAGACTCTGATTTAAAATCACATCACATGATGATGACAGAGGACTTTAAGGAGGACATAAATAACTCCCTTAAAAATACAGGAGGGGTTTTCTAAAGCAGAACCAGTTGGGAGGCACAAGCATCAGAATCAGAAGGGGAGCCAGCACAGGATGCTTTCTACCTCCTTCTACACCTAGGAGGGATAGTGGATGCACAGCCCTCTCTGGCCCTTCCTTGAAAGTGGAGAGCTTGCCTCCAGGGAGTGCTCCAACCCAGGGACTCAGGACCAGCCAGGAGATACAGGCCTCAGAAGTGGCAGGGCAGCCAGCACAGGATCTTTTCTACCTCCATCCACACCTAAGAGGGACAGTGGATCCACAGCCCTCCCTGCCCCTTCCTGGAAAGTGGAGAGCTTACCTCCAGGGAGTGCTCTAACCCAGGGACTCAGGTGAGATTGCCATTTTCTCTCTCCAGTGACTTTCTAAGGTGGAACCAGCTGGGAGCCACAGAAGCATACAGAATCCTAATTAACAAGATGAGAAATGAAAAGGGAGACATAACAACAGACACCAAGGAAATCAAAAAAATCATGAGAGTCTACTACAAAAGCCTATACTCAACAAAACTGGAAAACCTGGATGAAGTCGACAATTTTCTAGACAGATACCAGGTACCAAAGTTAAATCAAGATCAGATAAACGATTTAAACAGTCCCATATGTGCTAATGAAATAGAAACTGTCATTAATAGTCTCCCAACCAAAAAAAGCCCAGGAACAGATGGGTTTAGTGCAGAGTTTTATCAGAACTTCAAAGAACACTTAATACCAATACTCCTCAAACTATTCCACAAAATAGAAACAGAAGATACTCTACCCAATTCGCTCTATGAAGCCACAATTATTCTTGTATCTAAACCACACAAAGACCTAACAAAGAAAAAAAACTTCAGACCAATTTCCCTTATGAATATCAATGCATAAATACTCAATAAAATTCTTGCAAACCGAATCCAAGAGCACATCAAAATGATCATCCATCATGATCAAGTAGACTTCATCCCAAGGATGTAGGGATCATTCAATATATGGAAATCCATCAATGTAATTCAGTATATAAACAAACTCAAAGAAAAAAACCATATGATCTTCTCATTAGATGCTGAGAAAGCATTTGACAAAATCCAACATCGCTTCATGATAAAAGTCTTTGAAAGATCAGGAATTCAAGGCCCATATTTAAACATAGTAAAAGCAATATAAAGCAAATCAGTAGCCAACATCAAACTAAATGGAGAGAAACCTGAAGCAATCCCACTAAAATCAAGGACTAAACAAGGCTGCCCACTCTCTCCGTACCTATTCAATATTGTACTTGAAGTCCTAGCCAGAGCAATTAGACAGCAAAAGGAGATCAAAGGGATAAGAATTGTCAAGGATGAAGTCAAATTATCACTATTAGCTGATGATATGATAGTATACTTAAGTGACCCCAAAAATTCCACCAGAGTGCTCCTAAACCTGATAAAAGAAAACTTCAGCAAAAGTAGCTGGATATAAAATTAACTCAAGCAAATCAGAGGCCTTCCTATACACAAAGGATAAACAGGCAGAGAAAGAAATTATGGAAACAACACCCTTCACAATAGTTACAAATAATATAAAATACCTCGGTGTAACTCTAACTAAGCAAGTAAAGATCTGTTTGACAAGAACTTCAAGTCTCTGAAGAAGGAAATTGAAGAAGATCTCAGAAGATGGAAAGATGGAAAGCATGGGAGCATGCTTCTGGTTTGGCAGGATTAATATAGTAAAAATGGCCATCTTGCCAAAGGCAATCTACAGATTCTCAACAATAAAGGAAGCTCTGGTGGAATCACCATCCCGGACCTTAAGCTGTACTACAGAGCAATTGTGACAAAAACTGCATGGTATTGGTACAGTGACAGGCAAGCAGATCAATGGAACAGAATTGAAGACCCAGAAATGAACCCACACACCTGTAGTCACTTGATCTTTGACAAAGGAGCTAAAACCAGAAAGTGGAAAAAAGACAGCATTTTCAACAAATGGTGCTGGCTTAACTGGCAGTTAGCATGTAGAAGAATACAAATCAACCCATTCCAAGGCGATAGCCTTGTACAAAGCTCAAGTCAAAGTGGATCAGGGACCTCCACATCAAACCAGACACACTGAAACTAATAGAAAAGAAATTGGGGGAAAGCCTCAAGCACATAGGCACAGGAGAAAAATTCCTGAACAGAACACAAATAGCTTCTGCTCTAAGATCAAGAATTGACAAATGGGACCTCATAAAATTGCAAAGCTTCTGTATTGACACTGTCAATAGGACAAAACTGCAACCAACAAATCGGGAAAAGATCTTTACCAATCCTATAACTGA
>NW_022196896.1:137722768-137727441 GCF_008632895.1 Mastomys coucha | reverse complement strand
GAGTGAGGTAACCCAATCACAAAAGAACACACATGGTATGCACTCTCTGATAAGTGGATATCAGCCCAAAAGATCAGAATACACAAAGTACAATCCACAAATCACAAGAAACTCAAGAAGATCAAAATTCCTTCATAAAAGGGGGAACAAAATACCCATGGGAGGAGCAGCAGAGACTAACTATGGAGCATAGACTCCAGGAAGGACAATCCAGAGACTGCTCCTCCTGGGATTCCTTCCCATATTCAATCATCAAAACCAGGCACTATTGTGGATGCCAGCAAGTGTTGGGTGACAGGAGCCTGATATGCCTGTCTCCTTAGAGGTTCTGACAGTACCCAACTAATATAGAAGTAGAGGCTCACAGCCATCTATTGGACTGAGTACAGGGTTCCCAAGGAAGGAGCTAGAGAAAGGACCCAAGGAGCTGAAGGACGTGCAGCCCCTCAGGACGAACAACAATATGAACTAACTAGTACCCTCAGAGCTCCCAGGGACTAAACCACCAACTAAAGAGTACACATGGTGGGACTGATTGTTCTGGCAGCATGCGTATAGTAGAGGATGGCCAAGTCGGCCATCAATGGGAGGAGAGGCCCTTGGCCCTGTGAAGGTTCTGTTCCCCAGTGTAGGGGAATGCCAGGGCCAGTAATAGGGAGAGGGTGGGGTGGCGAGCAGGGGGAGGGGGAAGGGAACAGGGGTTTGTTCTTGTTGTTTTTTGTTTTTGTCTTTTTTTTTTCAGTTTTGGAGGGGAAACTGGGAAAGGAGAAATCATGACATATAATAAAGAAAATATCTAATAAAAAATTTTATTCAAAAAACAGTGAAGAGCCACAAAAGATGAAATAGAATAGTTTGTGGTTTTGAGTTTTTACAAAAGAATAACAATATTGTAGGGCCTATAAAATAAAGGTGTTTATGTGAGTGTATGTGTAGGATGATTCAAGGAAATGGGAAAGTCCCTTGAAACTTTTAAAAAATGGCTACAAATCATTTGAAAGTGAGAATGACAAAAGTAACGGTGACATAGTAATCACTAACTCTTTAAGAAGATTTAAGTAATATAGAAGATTCAGTTCTTTTAAGGATACAATGTTATATCAATTTGTTTGGTTGTTTTACATTTTGTTTTTTAGGCCTTTGGGAAAATGGCTTTGCAAGTTCCAGTAGTAGTCTTGTAAAGAAGTGAGAAGAGTGGAGTGATTGGTCACCAGGTGAATGTGCTTGTACTTCAGGCATGACCAGAGTTTGGTGCTGGAACCACAGTGGGAGGAAAGAAACTGATTTCTGAAAACTGTCCTCTGACTTTTGTGAATGCTCACACACACACACACACACACACACACACACACACAAAGGAGACATACATATGCCTAAGCATACATACATACGTACATACATACATACATACATACATACATACATACATACATAATGAAAATGACGTAGATGTGTGATTGTATCTAATGAATGATTGTTCAGCACTGGAATTATGATACCAGGTCTTTTCTCTTTCTGGTTGGAGGAAACTCTTTCCATAACCTGTAGTTTAGAATCCTTGGCATAGTAGAACATTTCTATGATGGAGAAGGTTCCATCCTCAACACTACTTTCTTCTCTTTGATTGATTCCCAGGAAGATAGCCAGATATATAGAGAACTACTTCTAATTTATAGAGACATTGCCATCTGACTACAAAATTACATTCTAAAAGTGACTTTTCACTTCAGTAAGTGACTTTTATTTGCAGTTCAGTGGTGACTCACTCTAAGATGCCATTTTTACATCTGTAAAATGGAACAATTACTCTCCACCTGTGTCACTATAGTGTTATAAAAATGAGTTTCAAAATGCTTACAGTGTACTTTGAAATTTTGAACAAATATAAAAACTTTGCCATGTTATGGAAACTGATAAAGCTTAACATGTAAGAGAGCATTTCCCCCACTTTCCAGGAAGACAGGATATATTTACTATCAACAAGCTGACAGTCTTGTTTGAGGTTCCTAGTAAATGTCTGGGGAAAGGAGTGAAATACTACCTCAGCTCATATGCATTCAGACATTAAACCTCATCCATTTCTATTATAACTTAGAATATTAACATAGGAAAGGAATTGCCTATCTATATCAATTACCTTCATAGGAAATGTGAATTGTTCTGGAATTTTTGCTTCTTTCTTGATGATAGCTTCAACTAGACTCTAGGATGAAGGCTTCTATTCCCTTCCCAATTCTCTATAATTTTTCCCTTCTTTCTATCTTGCATCAATTTTGTCCTCTAAGACTTTGAATACAACTTTAGGGATTGTCAGAGGCTGAAGTTTCATTTTCTACAATATGTTCCACTTTGAACACTTCCATGGATGAGTTTTGACTTTGGCCTAAGGCAGATATGAGAAGGTCTGAGGAGATCCATGGTTGGAGGATCATCACCTGATAGGAATCTGGAAGAAAGGATACTGTGGCTTAGGATACCAAACAATGCATACAGTACACTGTATAGCAGGTTGTTATGTCACTGTCAACAAGAGCAGAGCTTTTTCTACCACAGTACCTGACAACCATGATGCTAGTAATTTATTAAAGCTTCAGAAAAGCTCTGACATAGACTTAATTTATATATATGTATATTTTCTTGGAAGAATGAAAATACATTGCCTGAGTTGTCAGGGGTACACTCCATGTACTATAATAATGATACAGGTTCCTCTTTATGCTGCTGTTAGTACATACATCAAAGGTCATCAGGTCTTGTAAGACAGTTGTCTTCTTTATCTTAATTCCTGAATTTTGGAATGAGATTTCTTGGGCTATAAAAAGAACATACTGATAATTACATACTGATACTGTGGCAAAACATAAAATAACAGTTTTAAGAATGGTACTAAATTACCAGGTGGTAGTGGTGCATATCTTTAATCCCAGCACTTGGGAGAGAGATGCAGGTGGATCTCTGAGCTCAAGGCCACCCTGGTCTACAGAGCAAGTTCCAGGACAGCCAGGGATACACAGTCCTGTCTCAAAAACCAAACAAACCAAAACAAAATAAGAAAATGACTAAGTTAAAAAGAAAACATAATCATTGACTTTATATCAACAATAACTAAAAGGAAAACTGGGGAGGGAGAAAAGGCTAGAGAGATGTCTGAATGGTTGAGTGCTTACTACTCTTGCAGAGGAACCGAGTTTCATTTCCAGCACCCACATTAGGCAGTTTCCAATTTTTTTGTAACTCTACCTCCAGTGGTGTGGGTCTAACACTGTCTTCTGATCTTCGCAGGCAACTGTTCTCAACTGTACACAAACACACTTATAAAAAGTAAAACTTATCTTTAAAAAAGAAAAACAAACAAACAAACAAAATCCAGACCAGGTGATGGTGGCACACACCCTAGGTCTAGTACCAGGCAAAGTTCCAGGCCAGCCTTGTCTACAGATTGAGTTCTAGGACAGCCAAAGCTACACAGAGAAACCCTGTCTTGAAAAACTGAAACCAAAGTAAAAAACAGAAGCAAAACCCGCTGGAAACACAAACAAACAAACAAACAAATAATAACAAACAAAACTGTAAGGTTACAATTACCCATAGACTAAGAAATGAAGTTTTTTATGTTGGAGAAGTCTTTTTCTGTTGTTCAAAGTACTTTTATTGCTTTTAATATTTGGGAAAAGTACTTGAGCCCATGGAGACTCACAAGGGTATAGTATAGAGAAAAACTTTTTGAAAACTTTTGTTTTGTTTTGTTCTTAGGGGAGTGGCAGTTCTCTATCCATCATGAGGAGGTCAGCAAGAGATGTCTATCCTCAACAGTGGAGTATGTGAGCACAATGTAATTGTTTTCCTTTCCTTGGAGTGTGGCTGCCCTTTGTGCTAGGTTAAAGAAGTTTTATTTTCTGGGTTATTACAAAGGCAGCACAGACAGACCCTTAGAACTTTTTGGACTGTGAACTTTATAGTTCTTTTCTGCTAAGGCACAAGTGACTCGAGTAGTTAATATCTGTCTTCTAGGTGACATGAATCATAAAATTTCTTACTTTTTTTTTAACCTGTTTAGGACAAGGGACCCTCATTGATGCTATTGGCTATGTCTTCTCCAAGAGGTACATCTTCTGTTCCTGTATAAAATACTTAGACTGAATGTTGGGGAGGAAGTTTTAGAGACATCTTTATAGCACTGTGTAGGCTGTTATTGTTTGTATTTTGGTAGTAATTGCTACAGAATATTTTGCCCCCTTAACATTTATTCTTCTCTTATACATTATATTCTGAATACAGTCTCCCCTTTCTCCATAACTTCCAGTCTCTTCCTCTCTACCTCTCCTCTTCCTTATTATGAGTCTCTTATGACAGTTGTGTTAGGCACTGATCTATGAGTATAGCAGACTATCATTAGGAATCACTTAATTGTTTTTGTTTTGTTTTGTTTTTTGTTTTCATTTTTTCTAGTTGTGTTTGGTTATATCTTGGATCTCCCTGCTGTCCTGCCTCTGGTTCCTGATCATGAGGCAGGGTCAGGCATGGGCTCCCTCTTGTTGCCTAGGCAATAAGTTGGACTTGGACCACTGGTTGGCCCATAATTTCTGTGTCACCTTTGCCCCAGCATTCTTGCAAGTAAGACAGATGTAGGTTGTATGTTTTGTGTCTGTGTTGATGTCTCAATCTCACAGCTA
>NW_022196896.1:137714149-137721823 GCF_008632895.1 Mastomys coucha | reverse complement strand
TGTTATCAGTGTTCTGTTTAGGAAGTTGTTTCCTGTGCTGGCACAGTCATTGAAAATGGCAAAAGTTATGAAGCCAATACAGCTTTTTGACACAATCTTAGCTAAGCCAAATGCTGTAATTGCTATCTTTCTTTTGGGTTTTGCTCTCTGTGCGCTGCATTCTTGGGGAATTTTTGCATTATTATTCATATTATGTCTTTTCTTGAGAAAATCATGTCTGAGTTTTTTAAGGAAAATCCTAAAATTAACTTTATTTGGCCGTATTTGGAAGTCTTCTTTATGCCCTGGAGAACATTAGGCACATATAAACACGTGGCTAGATGAGGCCATTACTCCAGGAATCTTTTTGGGATATCTGCCCCTGAGCAAACTACAAACAGTATAGTTGGTGCAGAGTAAACAGAGACAATTGACAAATTATGACTGTCCAGGAGAATAAGTTACAGATTCAAGGCATCTATTATAATATGCTTAAAGCTCTCTGAAAATTTAGATTAATGATAGGGGACAATACAGGGTACACCCCTAGATAAAATAACTCAGTAAATAAGATAGATTGACTAAGCTTTTTCTGTTTTACAATGTAGATGATAAACTATATAATAAAAGAAGTTAGTTATTAGTATTTATTATTCATAAAAAGACTGGTTCAGATATTTTCTGTTTGTCTGGAGTGCTTTAAAAAAGGAGGCTACATGCACAGGATCAGAGGTGAGGAGGTGAAGAGGACACATCTGTCTCAACACAGGGAGCAACTGGATCCAGGGGGACCCAGGCACACAGGAACTCTGCCAGCCCAGTGGCATGGGTTCCTTCCAGTCTGTCTGTTCTGGTGCCCTTTGCAGATCTTGAGCGCAAATTTTGCAGCCAGACCTACAACACCCAGAGGAAGCTCCACTCCCGGGCACTCTAACAGGACCAGAATCACAGGATTCGAGAATCACAGGATCACAGAGACAGCTTGACTCTGAGGAGTTCTGAAACAACCAGGATCACAGGAAGGACAGGTGCCAGCCAGATTTAGCAAGGGCAGGTAGCACTAGAGATAACCAGATGGCAGGGGGCAAGCATAAGAAAATAAACAACACAAGCCAAGGTTACTTGGCATCATCAGAACCCAATTCTCCCACCATGGCAAGTCCTGGACATAGCGTCACCCTGGAAAAGCAAGCTCCAGATCTAAAGTCACTTCTCATGATGATGATACAGGACTTTAAGAAGGACATAAATAACACCCTCAAAGAAATACAGGAGAACACAGAAGCCCTTAAAGAGGAAACACAAAAATCCCTCAAAGGATTACAGGAAAACACAATCAAACAGGTGAAGGAATTGAACAAAACCATCCAGGATTTAAAAATGGAAATAGAAACAATAAAGAAAATCTAGGAAATAAATCAGGAGTCATAGATGCAAGCATCACCAACAGAATACAAGAGATAGAACAGAGAATCTCAGGGGCAGAAGACACCATAGAAAACACTGACACAACAGTCAAAGAAAATGCAAAAAGCAAAAAGCTCCTAACCCAAAACATCCAGGAAATCCAGGACACAATGAGAAGACCAAACTTAAGGATAATAGGCATAGGAGAGAGTGAAGACACCCAACTTAAAGGGACAATTAATATCTTCAACAAAATTATAGAAGAAAACTTCCCTAACCTAAAGAAAGAGATAACAATGAACATACACGAAGCCTACAGAACTCCAAATAGACTGGACAAGCAAAGAAATTCCTCCTGTCACATAATAATCAAAACATCAAAGACACTAAACAAAGAAAGAATTTTAAAAGCAGTAAGGGAGAAAGGTCAAGTAACATATAAAGGCAGGCCTATCAGTATTACACCAGACTTCTCACCAGAGACTATGAAAGATAGAAGATCCTGGGCAGATGTCATACAGACCCTATGAGGACACAAATGCCAGCCCAGGCTACTGTACCCAGCAAAACTCTCAATTACCTTAGAAGGAGAAAACAAGATATTCCATGGACAAATGAAATCTATACGATATATTTCCAAAATCCAGCCCTACAAAGGATAATAGATGGAAACACCAACATAAGGAGCAAAACTACACTCTAGAAGAAGCAAGAAAGTAATCTTTCAACAAACCCACACAAACCTAATTCCACCTCTAACAACAAAAATAACAGGAAGTAACAATTACTTCTTCTTAATATCTTAATATGAAAATATTAAAAACATATCCTAATTGATTGAAGTAAAAAAATATGAGGAATTAGAAATTTGTTGGCTGTCATCCAGTGGTCCCTCTAATTTGGTAAATGGAGAAATAGGTCCAATATTGTATAATCCACATACACTTTCTGCTTGTTTGTACATGACAGTGTGTGTCTTGCTGTGTACCACATAAGTGTCTTGAAATCAGGGTTCTCCTATCTCAGCCTTTCTAGTAGTAGGATTGTTTATTTGATGTTTTTATACTATACTATGGTTTTCAGAACAGCTTACATATTTCAAATGTATTTATACAGCCAAAAGAAATGTAGCCAATTAAATTGTGAGGTGGCTTGTAAGAGAACAACAAAGAGTGAGATTGAATGCTTTGCTTGATGTTGGTAAATATTATATCAATTTTGAAGAAGAGGACTTTATAAATTACTCTTTCTCTGAGATGAATGCTTTTCAAAATCATCACAGCAATGAACCAGATTCTTACCCTCACCTAATGTCTGTGCCATCCTCCAAGCAGAACCACTGTTCATTGAAACAGTTGGTGAATGACTTCATGGATAGACCATCTTAATACACACACCACTTCTTAAATGAGTGTAACCTGTTCCTTGTGGGCTGAGAATGAAGACAATCACTCAGGTCAAATAGTTTTGACCATTGCAGGAAATCTGTATCCAAAAATTGTTTCTAAAATTTATTCCTTGGTGCAGTAGAACTGTCAACTCTTAGCTTAGCTACGATGGAGGTAAAATCCTTTGATGATGTGAAAGTCATTGAAGTACAGCCTTATTACAATGAACTCCAATGTCTAAAAATTGTTCTTATTTTGGGCTTGTATCACAGTAAGAGCTAAGATTTTTAGCTCTAGTAAAAACAAAACAAAAAACAAACAAAAAGACTTTATATAATGTTCATTAAAAAAGTAATAGTGATGTCTTATTTTAAAATATACAGTTAATATGTTTGGAGTTATTTAAAATTTATATTGAGAAAAATATATGTATTTTCAGTGTTGCTGTATACAAGCATCTACATAAGACTGTTCAATTGATCGGTGTTTTATATCAAGCAACTTTTATAATACTCATTTTCATTGTTACAACATTATATAAATTTTAAAGAATATGACAAAATGAAAAAAATGAAAGGATTGCAGGTATTGAATGAGGGGTCTCTGGGAAGGTTGGGGGTATAATAGGGAAAGAAGAATATGATGTAATCCTATTTACATCATAAAACATCTTTTGGCTGTTTAAATACATTTGAAATATGTAAGCTGTTCTGAAAACCATAGTATAGTGTAAAAACATCAAATAAACAATCCTACTACTAGAGAGGCTGAGATAGGAAAACCCTGACTTCAAGACAACTATGTGGTACACAGCAAGACACTGTCATATACGAACAAACATATGTTGTTAAATGTTAACAAATTCAGATAAATTGAAATCATGTATCTTTTCTCATCATAATGCAATAAAACTTAATTCAATAAAAAAATAAAAAATAAAACCAATACAGTTGTTTTACCCAAGGGGAAAAAATTAAAAAAATTAAAAAGCAGGCTATCGTATAGTGTGTTTGCTTTGGAAGAGGCATTCTTCAGATTCTTTAAATTAGAGGTATAGGCTGGTAGTAAAGATAAAATCTGTTCTATACAGGTTACCTTATTGTGACTGAATTTGTAACCCTGGGCATGTAAAGAAAAATCAAACAAATAATTGTTTAAAGTTGACTTTTTTTGTGGAATATCTTGTTTTCTTTATGTAGGATAATTGAAAGTTTGGCTATGTATCGTAGTCCGGGCAGGCATCTGTTGTCTCTTAAGGCTATAGGATATCTGTTCAGGCCCTTCTGGTTTTAGAGTCTCCACTGAGAATTCAGCTATAATTCTTATAGGTCTGCTTTTATATATTACTTAGTCCTTCTTTCTTGCAAGTTTTAATACTCTTTCTTTGTGTTGTAAGTTTAGTGTTTTGATTATTATGTGGTGAGGGAACATTCTTTTATTTGGTGTCTATAACCTTTTAGTACTATTATAGGCATGTCCTTCTTTGGGTTAGGAAAATTATCTTCTATGATTATATTGAAAATATTTTCTGGACCTTTGAGCTGGGATTCTTCTCCTATTCCTATTATCCTTCAGTTTGGTTTTTCCATTGTGTCCTAAATTTCCTGGATTTTTGTGTCAGGAATTTTTTAGATTTAGCATTTTCTTTAACCTCTGTACCATTTTTTCTATAGTATCTTTGAAATCTTGAAATTCTCTCTTCCATCTCTTGTATGCCATTGGTGATGCTTGCATTTGTACTTCCTGTTTACTACATAGATTTTTTTAATCTCCAGAATTCCCCAGTTTGTGTTTTATTTATTGATTGTATTTCCATTTTGAGGTCTTGAACAGTTTTTATTCATTTCCTTCACCTGTTTTTTTTGTTTTTTGTTTTTTTTTTTAGCTTTCTTTAAGGGATTTATTCATTTATCCATTTCTTCCAAATGTTTGTGTTTCTTGGATTTCTTTTAGGGATTTGTTCTTTTCTCTTTAAGGACTTCTATCATTGTCATAAAGTTGTGCTTCAGCTGTGTTATACTACTCTTGGCTTGCTGTAGTATGGTAGCTGGGCTCTGGTGGTAACATGTTGCCCTGGCTATTGTTGACTATGTTCTTACACTAGCCTCTAGGCATCTGAGTTTGGGGATAATTATAGTTTTATGTACTAATTTCTGAGTTTGTCTTTGTTGGATGGTTTAGTTTCTTCTCTGGTCTTCAGACCTGCAGTTCTGGTAGCCAATGAGTCCTTCCCTGGGTTTCTGGCAGCCTGAATAACCTCTGGGGTTCTGAGTGCTTATGATGCCTCTGAGGTTCTGGGAACTGGCATGGCCTCTTATAAAAAACATGTGGCCTCTATTAGAGTTGTGAGCCTGGGTATGTGGGAAAGGGGTGCTGCTCTTAGGAGAAGGCTGGGCTGGCTTGGAGGAAGTTTTGGTGTCTGACAGTGAGGGGCTTACCTCGGGTTCTGGGTGACATCATGGTCTCTGGTAGAACAGGGTGCTTCACTTGGAATTGTGGGCAGGGGTATGGTGACATTGGTAACCAGAATCCCAGGTAAGTTCTCAACCACAGACTGTCAACACTTCCTCAGAGCCCACTTAATCTCCCACTCACTTCAAAACCATATAACAAAATTACATGAATTCCAAGTAGCCAGTAAAAATTTAGTAGAGAGTTTACATTCCTATGAGATATAAAGAAGTTTCAGTGGCACAGAAGATTGAAAGGTGAAGTTGCTATGCAGATAGTTTCAGGATCAGGCATAGTAGGTCCATCAAGTGTATTCTGGTTACTCATGCTGAGATCCTCACCTGGACCAGATGTCAAAAGTCTATCCAGTGCAAAGTATAAAGCCTTAGATATGTAAAGCATTTGCGTTTCATTTATTTTGGCCATGAAAGTTAGGCATGTCTCTTCCTGAAAACATCATATAGTCCAGATCCCGAATTAAAGATGGGAAATGGAGTCTCACCATGAGATAAAGCAATATGGTAACAGAGTGCTGAGTTGTTTGCAGAGTTTGTGGGCAATAGAGAAATAGGAGCTGTGTTGCCACCTTTAAGCTTGTAGGATAAAGAGATTTTATAATCAGCCAGTTATTTCTAATGTGCTGTGAATCTAGAATGTGCTCCTATTGGGAATAGTTTCTTCAATTCTCACCCCAAATAGGTTGGTTTCTCCTTGGCAAGCCATGTGTTGTTTGATCTGACTGAGGAACTGGTACAGATTTCTCTAGGGAATTTCTATATTTGGCACCACTGACACTCATTAATCATTACTTGGGTCTTTGGCCAGAAAGTGGAAACAGAGAAACAAAGGCAATATGTAAGCCATAAGTAGAGCAGAGGAGCTGAGGGAGAGTGTGGAAAACTCACCAACAATGCTTCAGAAGAATCCTAGATGAGCCTTCAAAGAGATGGGAGCAGTGACAGGGACCGAGGCACAGCTCTGCATGGTCAACCTCAGCAGCCAGATAATTTCTTTTTATCTTTACAGTGTTGACCTGGACAATTCCTGGTTTGTGGCTTCACTGGAGAAAAGCATTTCATAATTAGCCAGTATAAAAAGCTGGGATTTCGTTAAAAATACTCAGTACTGGACCTTTCAATTTTCTGGACCTTTAAGCTGGGATTCTTCTCTCTCTCTCTTTCCCTCCCTCCCCCTCTCTCTCTCTTTCTAACAAATGTTTTCCCCTTTCCAGGTTTCCCCTTAGGAATCCCCCTATCCCATCCTCCCTCCCCCTGCCTCTGTGAGGGTTCTCACCCAACCACCCACCCACACCAATCTTCCTACCCTGTCATTCCCTTACATTGGGGCATCGAACAACCTCAGGCCCAAGGGCCTCTCCTCTCACTGACATCCAACAAGGCCATCCTCTGCCACATATGTGGCCAATGCCATGGGTTCCTCCATGTGTATTCTTTGGTTGGTGGTCCAGGCACCAGGAACTCTGGGGTGTCTGGCCTGTTGACACTGTTGCTCCCTCCATGGGGCTGCAGCCCCCCCTCAGCTTCTTCAGTCCCTTCTCCAACTCCTCCATCAGGGACCCCATGCTCAGTCCAATGGTTGGCTTCGAGCATCCTCCTCTGTATCTGTCAGACTCTGGCAGAGCCTCTCAGGAGACAGCCATATCAGGCTTCTATCAGCAAGCACTTCCCAGCATCCAAAATAAGTGTCCAGGTTTGGTGTCTGTATATGGGATGGATCCCCAGGTGGGGCAGTCTCTGGATGGCCTTTCCTTCACTCTCTGCTTCACACTTTGTCTCTGTATCTCCTCTTAAGGGTATTTCGTTCCCCCTTCTAAGAAGGACTGAAGTATCTACACTTTGGTCTTCTTTCTTCTTGAGCTTCATGTGGTCTGTGAATTGTATCTTGGTATTCTGAGTTTCTGGGCTAATATCCACTTATCAGTGAGTGCATACCATGTGTGTTCTTTTGTGATTGGGTTACCTCACTCAGCATGATATTTTCTAGATCCATCCATTTGCCTGTGAATTTCATAAAGTCATTGTTTTTTAATAGCTGAGTAGTATTCCACTGTGTAAAATGTACCACATTTTCTTATACCCATTCTTCTGTTGAGGGACATCTGGGTTGTTTCCAGCTTCTGGCTATTATAAATATGGCTGCTATGAACATAGTGGAGCATGTGTCCTTATTACATGTTGGAGCATCTTCTGGGTATATGTCTAGGAATAGTATAGCTGAGTCTTCAGGTGTCTGTTTCCAATTTTCTCAGGAACCACCAGATTGATTTTGTAGTTGTAGAAGTTTGCAATCCCACCAGTAATGGAGGAGTGTTTCTCTTGTTCCAAATTCTTGCCAGCATGTGCTGTCCCTTGAATTTTTGATCTTAGCCATTCTGATTGGTGTAAAGTGGAATCTCAGGATTGTTTTAATTTGCATTTTCTTTTTTTTT
>NW_022196896.1:137701736-137713967 GCF_008632895.1 Mastomys coucha | reverse complement strand
CAGAAATCTGCCTGCCTCTGCCTCCCAAGTGCTGGGATTAAAGGCGTGCGCCACCACCGCCCAGCGATTTGCATTTTCTTGATAACTAGGGATGTTGAACATTTCTTTAAGTACTTCTTGGACATTTGAGATTCCTCTGTTGAGAATTCTCTGTTTAACTCTATTCTCCATTTTTAAATTGGGCTTTTTTTTTTTTAGAGGTTAACTTCTTTAGTTCTTTCTATATTTTGGATATTAGACATCTGTCAGATATAGGGCTAGTGAATGAAGCCTCAAGTTAAGGAAAGCAAGCATTAGTTTGTTCCCTTTTCTAAAGGGGTAGGGATAGCAGCTCTGGGCCCACTACTGTTGTTTGCTGCCCTAGAAGGGGTCCTGTCAATTCTGTCTTTCAATTGCATCTTCTCAGAGCAGCAGGGACTCACACATGGTTCTGTTTGAGAATTGTCTTATTGTAGTCCTTGGGTTGCTTGGGGATTATTCTGAATAGGATGAGAAAGCTCTTCCTTCCAAATGATCACTGTTTCTCTAATGAGAAAGTAATCAACATTTGGAATGTCCCCTGGGGACTGTATTGGCAAAACACATTTCTTCTTCTGGAGTCTTGTGTTTTAACTAGCAGGAAGGTACAATGGTGGATATATGAGGAGACACACAGAGGTTCTACCAGCCAGGTCTGAAGGCTTCTGGAGAAATATTTCTTTATGGCATGTTTTGTGCTGGCCATGTTTTTCAATTAAAGGTATGAGTTGAGATATGGGGTGCAGAAGAGCTACCCCGTAAAACCCTTGGTGAAAATGAATTGTTTCTGGAAACATTTGGAGTGTATATTCAAATGAGATAAATAATAAGTAATTTCTCACTAAACAGAATAAATATCAGTTAAAGGTAAATGTTACACATTTGTAAAAGAATATGAAGCAAGAAGCAATCAAAGCTTTTAATTGGGTTTTGTTGTTGGTTTAAGATTTCTGTCTTTCGAACAACAATATGAACTAAGTAGCACCCTCAGAGCTCCCAGGGTCTCAACCACCAACCAAAGACCGCACATGGAGGAGTCTGATTGTTCAGGCAGCATGTGTATAGTAGAGGATTGCAAATTCGATCATCAATAGGAGGAGAGGACCTGAGCCCTGTGAAGGTTCTGTGCCCCAGTGTAGGGGAATGCCAGGGCCAGAAAGTGGGAGAGGGCGGGGTGGCAGGCATGGAGAAGTGGGAGGCAACAGGGGTTTGTTTTTGTTGTTTTTGTTTGTTTCTTTGTTTTTTGGAGGGGAAACTGGGAATGGAGAAATTTACATGTAAATAAAGAAAATATCTAAAAAAAAAACCAACAACAACAACAAAAAGATTTCTATCTTTAAAATGGCTGCTTCTCTCTTCTTGGAATGGATCAGGCAGCATTCACACATGCTTAAAAATATCAGCGATAATCAACATAGACATTCAGAATGACATTAAGGTTCTGTGCACATCACGGTTTTATTGGTGTTGTTTTCTGATGCTTTGTGTAGAGTGGAAACTGACTTGGTTCCTGATGACTTTGGCGTCAGTGGTAAGTAGATCAGAGGACAGGTGGACTTGTGGGTGCACATGCAGGCCATCTAGAAATTTTGATCAGAATGCGTTCATTTTGTTATTGAAGGAGAAACTTGTGCCTAGCAAGAGGCATTCGAATAATATTTTAAAGATGCCCACATTTTTTTTTTTTTGAGATGTACCTATAAACAACATTAAAACTGATCCGTGAGAGTCTGTTACTGACATGAATTGGGTTTAAGCGGAGTTTGCCTTGGAGATGAAGTGGTGCTTGATGGCCAGGGGATGTCAAGGTGGACTGTGCAGCAGAAAGGAAACTGCAGGGTTTGTTTTAGATTCAGTCTTTCCTTTGCCTCTTGAATGTGAGGCTGGAGTGACTCAAGAGTGCTTACACTGAAACAGTTGTCTGGTGTATAGTACAAAACACACTTGGGTTAACAGAACAAGTAAGAGAAAGAAGATGTAGAAAACAAAACAAAAAAAGCCAAATAAATGGCAACAGCCATCAGATTTTATTGTCTTGTAAATGCTGATACTGCTTAAGTGAGACACTGTTTATAGCTGTTGGCTAAGCAGTCATTTAATTTAATTTGGGAAATAGGCAGTTATGCAGTAGCTGATTTTTCTTTGGTCAGCAAGGAGTCCATATTCATTCAGTCTAAGATACTCTTGTGCTATTGGAAGTGTGAGGTGCTGTGAGGTGTATGGTACAGCCCTTTTGTACACATTAAGCATATTCTCATAAGCAGTATCAGTATTGTGAATAGACATCCTTATAAGTATTAGTAACCCAAGGAGAAGGGCAAGGAGTGACTAGAGAGCCAGCATCCTTGATCCCATCTCTCTCTTTCCTGCCTCTCTTGGTTCAGCAGACTTATTCTTTCCTGTCAGCTGCTTCTCCACTTCACTGGGGATGTAGCAGCATGAGCTTTGTTATTTGGGACAGACAAATATGGGTCTCCATCAGCTTAATTAAGCAATCCCCAGGCAATGGAGGACCTTCACTGGTATTATGTTGCTTATGTGTCCACATTTTGGACCAATTGCTACTCAATTTTCATGAACTAAATTTAATTTAGTATAGACTAGTGTTTATTCAGGGCATGGGGAGGGGAGTTAAGAGGGTAGTTAAGAGGGAGTTAAGAGCTAGAGCAGAGAGAGGGAGAGAGTAGAGAAGTAGAGGCAGGCCATGATGGGGAAGGAAATGGGGAAGGGTTGGGGGAAGGAAAGAGCTCAAGAGGGCAAGAGGGAAGCAAGAGTTGGCTTTTGCCTCCACATAGCATGTGACCCATTCACTTAGCTGGGTAAATATAATTTGCATAGTTTGTGCTGAGAACTACCCAGTGACTACAGCAGACAAAATTTTGAAGTACTGCAGTGTTTTATAAAGTGGAAAAAGTCCTGGACTTGAGACCATGGGGATTTATCTATGTTCTTATAGCTGTGATGTTGGTGTTGACTCAGTCCTTTTGGGATGAACGGTATCTGTTGCAGAGCAGACCTTGTTTGTTGTTGGGAAATAGCATTGATCCTAGTTCTGCTGTTTTTAACAGACACCGCCAGTAAGCCACTCACTCCTGTCTATTCTACAGCTCTCTCACTTTCCTGGCTTTGCTATATAATCTACAGAGTACAGTAGCTTCCTGTTGTTGAATGTTTGTAGCAGAGGTCTTAGCACCCTGCAATGGGTGTCCTTTCTAAATGTCTAACGAGAGAATCTTCAGGCTAATTCCCATGGTATCATGCTGCAATCTCTCATGCATCTGGAAGAGACCATAATATTTAGGATTTTCCTTTGAAGATGTGCTTAACTAACTGTGTTATCATCCGTGACAAATTTCTCTTTGGGAAATCTTTACCTCTGATAGGTGTTGGAGGGGCCCCAGAGATGAAAACTGCCAGGACCAAGCCAAATTTTCCACTCCGAATGTGCCAAGAGAAATCAGCTACTGCATTTTACAGTTCTCTAGACTCAGCAAGCAGTTCACTGAGAAGCTGGCCCACAAAAATCTCCCAGTGATTCCAAGCTGGTTCACCATTTTTATTTGCAACTGAACAAAAGCCAAAATGGTCCCTGATTCCCTTCCTCTTACACTCTGTTCTCCCTGGCTCCTACAGATCTGTTTTCTTTCTCTTACATTGGTGTTGCCTCTTTTTATTGCCTCAGATCCCTTTGTCACAGGCCATGGAAATCTGGAAGTGAGGCTGGTAACAGAAAATAGTCTCATTGCATCCTCTGTTTTCCTGATGAGGAGGTGGATGAGAAGTTCAAGGTCACCCCCCCCTCACCGCCTCACCCCCTCACCCTCCACCTCCTGTTTCTTGCTTTCACAGACTCAGTTAAAGCCATGTGGGCTCAGGGCATGCCTATTCACAGGCTTCAATCTTCTCTACCCTCTTCTGCCTGGCTTCTTTCCCCACAACTGTATTATAACAAAATTACTAAGGAGGGCACTGTTTGGACTAATTTTAGTTCACATTTTGCTTTGTAGTGATACTCAGCATCATTAATGATTATAAGATATATTTGAGGTTTACAACACACTGTTACAGATGGTAAAATGGTTATCATAGGTAAGCAGATTAATATATCTACCATCTTATCTAGTTAGTTTTTTTTTGGTGCTAGGAATAGCTAAAATCTGTTTATTTAATAAATCCCTAATATATTTTTATTAATTAGTTATTAGACCTGAGGTTGTATAGTAGATCTCTAAATAGGTCCAATTTACATATTGACAGTTTGCATCCTCTGACTGCATATTCCATTTCTCTTTGTCTACCTCCAGTGTTATACAGTGTTTCTTTGTCTGTGTATTTGAGCTAGCTTTCTCTTGTCCTTCTTAAAACAAAACAAAACATTTAAAGGCTGGTAAGGTGGTGATCCCCGGTGACACAAGGTGAAAGGAAAGATTCAATTTTACAAGTTGTCCTCTGACTTACAAGCACACTATGTCTCACCCACCTACCCACAATCAAAATGTATTAAAATTAAAAAATAAATAAATAAAATTACTCTTATTTGAGGTGTGTGTGTGTGTGTGTGTGTGTGTGTGTGTGTGTGTGTGTGATGTTTATGGGTTTTCACAAGTGACAGTTGCCTATGAAGGTCAGAGGACAATTTTAAGAAGTCAATTCTCTTTTAGCACATAGGTCCCAGGGATTGAACTTAGGTTAGCAGGCTTGTAGTGAAGTATCTTTTATTCACTAAGCTACTTTACCAGCCCCTTTCTCTTTCTTCTTCCCTTATCCCCCCACTCCCTTTTTTTGACAGGGTTTCAGGTAGTTCAGAGTCTCAACCTTGCTATGTGACGAAGAATGACCATCGACTTTCAGTTCTTTCGTCTCTATTTCTCAAGTGCCAGAATGACAGTTGTGCTACCAAAATTTGTTTTATTTTTACTTGCTTTGAAGACCGCTGTGATGTTTTCCTTAATGGCTACACCAATCTACATTCATATTAGCAACACACTAGATTTCCTCTTCTGCATACCCTCGCCATCATCCCTGATCACAGAGTTACTTTCTCTTCTTTACTTCCCTGGCATGGAGCACTGTGTATTTCTCACATCCTGTCAGGATTTCCTTCCCATTCCCCTTGACCTACGTGGCAGAGCAGAGCTCTTCTCTATGTTTCTTGTCCATGTCTGCATCACTCCTCAGGCTGTAGTCATGTTTGCTGTGACTTCATCTGGTTGATGTCTGTTTTGAGCTTTAGATATTGTGATGATGACAATCAAAATTTGTCCAAAATTAAACTCAACACTACTGTTTCCCTCCATTCTCAATTGGTTCTGACTTTGGTATACACCATTCATTTGATACACACTGTTCAGGAGATGCTACTACTGTCTGTCTCCCCTGGTTCACAGAAAATGACCATTTGAATTCAAGCTTATCAATGTTACTTCCAAAATGCATTTTAGTGCAAACCAACAACATTTTCTGTTAGTGTTGACATAATGTGTGTGTGTGTGTGTGTGTGTGTGTGTGTGTGTGGTGTGTAGTAGAGAGAGAGCAAAAGATAGGTAGGAAGAGAGAGAAAGAGAGAGAGAGAGAGAGACAGAGACAGAGACAGAGACAGAGACAGAGACTCTCTATAGCCTAGGCTGGTTTCAAACTTATGATCTCTTGCCTCTAATCTTAAATGACAGGTTTGGGCTACCATGTCCAACTTTGGCATACACACACACACACACACACACACACACACACACACACACACCACGGCAACACTAACAGGAAATAAAATATGTGCGTGTGTGTGTGTGTGTGTGTGTGTGTGTGTGTGTATGTGTCTAGTGCCAGAGAAAGTAAGAAAAGGATATTGCATTCTCTGAAATAGGAGTGTTGTAAGCAAGCTACGATATGGGTGTTAGGAACTGAACCTGGGTCTTTTGCAAGAACTGTAGGTGCCCCTGATTAGCCATATTTTCAAATCCTGCAACTCTTAAAAAATATTTTTATGCTTTGAAATTATAATTACACTTCCTTCAATTTCTTCCCTGCAGCCCCTCTCACATATCTTCCCTGGTTCTCTCTAAAGTTCATAGTCTATTATTCTTTAATAGTTTTATACCTTCCCACATATTCCTAAATAGATAAATACATTCAACCTGCTCAATCCATATAATATTACTGGTATGAATACGGTTTCAAAGCTTTCCACATAGTACTCCCGAAATTGTAGTTTTTATAAAATAACATTCTCACATATACTATTTTTTACTCTGGTTCATTCAGTACATTGTAGTCAGAATAATATTTTAAAGGAAAAAATATTTGGGCAAGTCCTCATGTTTCATTGTATTTAGGATAAAACACAAAGTAAATAACGACCAACAAGACTGTCCAACCTCGTGCTTGACAACTCATACTGTCTCTTCTTTGTTTATGATATTTCATGTGCTGAGGCCTCTTTCTCTTTTTCTTACTCTTTTGCTCTAAGACTGCTGTTGCCCTACTCTTTATCTTGCTGATTCCTTCATGTCCCTCAGATCTCAGAAATGAGACATAAGGAGCATTCTTGACTCTTACATTATAGCATCAACCATGATATACCTGTTGTCCAGTCAAGGTTCAGGTTTGACAACCAGGTATTGACGTGGGACTCAGTGTTGAAGAAAGCCAAAAGCTAATGACTTTTGGTTATTTAATTTTCTCTGGCTTCTGGCAATTAACTCTCTTTTAATGTTCTGGAGACCAGAGCTGAAGTTCCTGACAAGTTGGCTCTCTCTTGCACTCATGAAGCCAAAGCTGATGGCTTCTGGCAATTAACTCCTGGTGATAGCAGCAGGGGATTAAGAAACAGTTTCTTGGCCTCTTTACTCTTTAACTCAGGGGACCCTAGCTGACCAGGTGACAGGCTCTGAGTTCATTAATTCTTCATAAGCCAGAGAGAAAGGAAAAGGAAAAAAGGAAGGAAGGAGGAAAGAAAGGAAGGAAGGAAGAGAGAATGAAAGAAAGACAGGAAGAAAGAAAGGAAAGAAGGAGGAAAGTCAGGCACACATACAAACACACATACTGGATGAAGCAGAAAAGGGCTACATTTCCACTTTATTTTTGTTCTTAGTTTTTATACCTTCTCAGACAAAAATCACCTCATAGCAATTATCAGGTAGAACCATTTCAGTAGAATAATTGATTACATGGTTTTTAAAAAACCTTTACATTTCATTAGTTCATAATATGTTTAAACCAATAGTTCATGTCATAGGTCAATAAGGTTTAAGGAGTTACAGCAGAATTGTTTACATGTCTTTATTTTATATTTATTTATTTATTTATTTTTTAACTTTTATTACATTATGATGAGAAAAGTTACATAATTTCAATTTATCTGAATTTGTTAACATTTAAGTAAATAAAATTAAATTGCATTCTTGTTTCCCTTTTGCACCCCAATTCCTCCGAGACCCCCCTTCAATACCTACAATATCTTTTTTTGTCATATTCCTTAAAACTTATAAAATATTATAACAATAAAAATGAGCATTATAAAAGTTGTTTGATATAAAACAACAATCAATTTAAAGGTCTTATGTAGATGTTTGTCTACAGCAATACTGAAAATACATATGTTTTTATCAATGTAAATTTTAAATAACTCCAAACATATTAACTGTATATTTCAAAATAATACATCACTACTAGTATTTTCTTAAATGAACATAAATATATAAAGTCTTTTTGTTTGTTTGTTTTGTATTTAGTAGAGTTTAAAATCTTAGCTCTTACTGTGGGACAAGCCCAAAATAAGAACAATTTTTAGACATTGGATTTCATTGTAATATATGTCTTTTCATTAAGATTAGTACCTGACAAAATATTTTTCTAGCACCACAAGTTCAGTATAAGTTTAAAACAATAGTTTTAAATGTCATAAGTTAGCAAGATTTTGTCAAGAGGCAAATCGTCTGCCTTGTGTCTTATTATTTTGAAGTCTTATATAGATTAACTAGTCAATCATTTATTATATGTCCTGTGCCTACAATAAATTGTCCACCCCCAGTTTATAAGCTTTATGACTAGGATTAGAGGCTCATTCCTAACCTAGAAGGAATATTTTCTTTGATCATAAATTTGTTCCAAGCCTATTTTCTTTTCCTAGTGAGACTGGCTCATGACACAATTGGCTCTATGCCTTTTTATTCTATAGGGGGCTTAAAATTACTTGAAACAATTCAGGGGTTCTATAAAATTATTGTCAGGAATTATGAAATCAATTTGTCTAAACAGCATTATTACATGAAAGTACATCTTCATATTGATCTGCAGAAAATTTGCTCAGTAGGGAGGGCTGATGCCCAGGATTCATTAGGCTATGCAATAGTGGCAGGAAAGGCATATCAGCAGTAAGAAGCAATCCTGGGGTGAAGTCTCTGCAGTCCACGCCTCCTAGAGTACCACTGCAGCCATGTAAAATGGTAGGCCATCTCCAGGTAACTCACTTGCTTTCCACAACATTTCTTTTCTACATGGCTCTTGTCATTGCCCTACTATACTGTGAACTCTGGTAATGGTCAGGGTAAAGTCTGCCTTCCAACCTATGTATTATTAGCACCCAGCACATTTTGTCATGTGATCCATTTTGCATGTGTATAAAAGTTTCATAAAAATGCTCTGGGCCTAGAGGTGACAGCCTAAGGATGGGTTTGCTCACTACTTTGTTTACTTGTTTATTCATTCTGCATACATCTAGACATTTTAAATTTTAAGGCAAGAATAAATTATTCTCTTTGTGCATGTATATGTGTGTATATGTTTTTGTTTTGTTTTGTTTTGTTTTTTGAGACAATCTCCTTGGTCATTCTTATCTTTCACATATATGCTTGGGATTTGAACTCAGGCTGTCTTACTTTCACAGCAAGCCCTCTTGGGGCCATTACCCCTAGTCCTCAAATATTATTTTAACATCCATTAACTCTTTCATATCTAAGTACTCATCAGCAAGTTATATTGAGTTCTCCAGAGGAGCAGTCCCTAACAAGGACCATGCTTGTCCCATCTATGCTGGCTAATCTTGTGTCAATTTGACACACAAACTAAAGCTATCTGAAAGGAGGAAACTTCAATTGAGAAAAAGCCTTCATAAGATCCAGCTGTAAGGCATTTTCTTAATTAGTGATTGACTGGGGGAAGATCCTGGTTCATTATGGGTAGTTCTATTCCTGAGATGGTGGTTCTGGGTTCTATAACAAAGCAGGCTAAGCAAATCAGAAATAGCAAGCCAGTAAGCTGCACTCCTCCATGGTCTCTGCATCAGCTTCAACCTCCAGGTTTCTGCCCTGCTTGAGGTCTTGTCCTGATTTCCTTCAATGATAAACAGCAATGTGGAAGTGTAAGCGAAAATAAACCCTTTCCTCCCCAACTTGCTCTTTGGGCATGGTGTTTCATTGCAGCAATAGAAACTTTAACTCACCAGCAAGTTATATTAATCTCTTCAGCAAATTTTATTGAGTTCCCTTAGGGGAGCAGTTCCTGATAAGGACCATGCCTGTCCCATCATTCAGGTTACTTGGATAGAATAGGCTTCAGGAACACAGATTATTTTCTCTGTGCCCTGAACAATTCCGTCTCATTATGTTCTCATTCTTTGTAATTTCTTTCCACATAATAAAGAAATTGTGTGTGTTTGGACAAACAAAAATCTCTCAGACAGCTAAGATGGGCTAAGCTCTTAAGAGACCTTTTTTTTTTTTTAAATTGATTTTTTTTTTTTTAAACACCGTGGCTTTACATATAGAATATGGTCTTGAACTCATGAATATGTTTCAGCCTTCTGGGGGTATAGGTATGGGTCACTACACCCAGCTCTTTCTGACTTCTCCCTTGTAACAACCTTTGATAGTGGGTTTAATCATTGTTGTAAGAACATAGAGATTTAAATGGCTCTTAATCACAGAGCTGAAACCTCTTTCTTTTTGTTCTGATATGATGTTTGCATTTTCTAAAGTCGTGAATGCATGTTTAAAAGTAAGCATATGGCCACATTGAGTGGTGCCTGGTAAATTCTTTTGGAAGACATGTTTGAAAGGATTCTATTTTGTGAGAGTAAGATTCTGGAGCTTCAGAGACCCTGCAGATTGTCCAGAACTTAGCTGTGCCATGTGCTTTGGACAATTCATTCTTTACCCAGCCAGGCAGAAATATGGCTCCACCCTTTGAGACAGACATCTGTTCAAATATAAATTTCCTGTTTGGTGAGGCTTCTGTTCTATTGAAGTAAAGGTCTCGATACGGGCGAACAAGTCAATCATTATAAACCTTGTTAGTGTGACAGCCCCCTGTGTATTGTTAACTGGAAATGAAACACAAACACATGAAACCCCTGCAGTATCTGCTTCATGGTGCATAAATCTACCATGCATCATGTCACTTGAAATTTGATGGCAATCTACCAAATGGCAGAAAAGACTTCATAACTCAGAGGTCTATGCAAATGAGCACAGGCTTGGAACAATAAGTTGAGGGGACACAGCCTGTCCTTTGCTTTCCTTCCCCCACATCCTTCCCAGAGAGCATTCCCTAGGGTAATTTCTTAGTGGCAACTGGTGAATTATCCAAATACAAATGGCCAGTGTTCAGGTTCTGGGTTCAGATGGACTAAATAAGATGGAAGCATTCTTTCTTCTCCTCAACCTCCAAGCTGGAGGATTGCTCGCAGTGAAACCTTCTCAAACCCTCATTAAGCCTTCTTAATTGCTTTCCTTAGCTCACTTTGCCTTTTTTTTTAAACCTCAGAGGTGAGGGATAATATGCTGTTAGTTATGCTAAGATAAAGATGCTTATGTAGCCCCCTTTCTCCCCCTTCTTCCCAATTTATTGCAAGTCTATGGGAAAGCCTTTTTTATTTTAGGTCTGAACTAGCTCTCTAGGCTGCTGCTAATAGGTCTGGACTGAGGCTAAATTATTTACCATCACTTATATTTTCTGGCTAGACACAGCATATCTCTCTCTCTCTCTCTCTCTCTCTCTCTCTCTCTCTCTCTTTCTCTCCCTCCCTCTCTCTCTCTCTCTCTCTCTCTCTCTCTCTCTCTGTGTGTGTGTGTGTGTCTCACTCTCTCTCTGCCTCTCTTGGGAAGATTTGTAAATTGTTAGAATCAGATCTGGAAGTGTTAAGGAATCATTCATGCCAGTCACTGTGGATTAAATCATCAGGCAGTCGGCCTTCTGAATCTGTTCTGGGTCATGGCCCACCCTTGTCAGGGTTATCCCCGAAGGGAGCTGGGACAAGCTTGTATAGTCATTAGCAGTTCATGGGAGGAAGAAGCTGGCTGAAGTCTGGGGAGTTTGGGCTCTCTCAGCCCATAAATGGCCACACCAAGTAGAACAAGCAGAAGGCTGGCAAATGAGGCAATCACTTGAAATGGTAGCCAGATTATACAAGGAATGCTTCCAGCAAAATCACTGCCTACCTCATCAAGTTTTTGTTTTTGTTTTTTGTTTTTTGTTTTTTTTGTTTTTTTTTTTTTTTGAGAGACTCTAGAGGTGCTGTGGCTTGCTTTCCTTGTTTCTTTTCTGTCTCTCATATGTGTATGTGAGTGTATGCACAAGTGCTAGTAAGGGTGTTTATATGTGCATATGCAAGTGTGTGTGTGTTTGCATATGAAAGCCGAGAGGTCATCATTAGGTGCCTTCCTTAATTGTTCTTTACCTTGTTTTTAAAGATAGGCTTTCTCATCTATTGGGCTCTGCTGGATGCCCTTAGCATATTTCCCCTATGTAGGGCTGAAACTATAGACTATGCCCAGCTTTTTACATTAGTACTAGGGATCTGAACTCTCAAGTCCTCATGCTCATAGGGTAAGCACTTATCAAAGTGAGCCATCTTTTTAGCCCCAGCTGTAGAATTCTATGGGTTGAAAGTTAAGAGGGCTGTAAGAATATGACAATCCCAGTTAAACAACTTTCATCTTTTGGTAGTAGTTATTATTAAGAAAGGGTCTCAATTTATATCTCATGCTGACCTGGAACTCACCATATAACTCAGGTTAGCCTTTAGTCAGTGGCCATTTTCTGTTTCAGCCTCCTCAGTGTTAGTAATGCATCACAATGCTCAGCTTCAACAGCGATTATTTATTTATTTATTTAAGAAAGAAGCGGTGTAGTCAGGACTAATCTTGAACTTCCTGTGTAAGTGCGACTGACCTTGAATTCCCAATCTTCCTTGCCTTCATTTCTTTTTTTTTTTTTTTT
>NW_022196896.1:137699716-137700002 GCF_008632895.1 Mastomys coucha | reverse complement strand
AGTGCAGGAGGGCCATGGTGGGCGGTAAGACGGCAGTGGATGGTGGTAGAGCCGAGATCAGGGGAAGCCGCCTTCATTTCTTAAGTGCTGGGATTGCATATGTGTACCACAATATCAATGCTTCAATAAGGAAACATTTTGTTTACTTAATTCATTTTGAGATAAGGTGTCCTGGAACTTTCCTACATAGATCTGGCTGATCTTGAACTTAGGCTTTCCTCCTGCTTATGCCTGGTTAGTGTAGGCTTACAAACTCTGCCACCGGGGCTTAAAAACACTAATGATC
>NW_022196896.1:137692677-137699649 GCF_008632895.1 Mastomys coucha | reverse complement strand
CCCCCCCCCCCCCGTTGTCAGATGTAACGTTCTCTTCATAGTTAAATGCTGAGTTTTTGAGTAAAAGAAGAATTTATTAAATTTTACAACAGTTTATTATTATTCATCTTTAGTGAGAAATCTCTAATTTTTGAGAGTATAAATGTGGAAAAATATATTTCATTCAACAATCTGACTCTATTTGAAACCTGTTTCATGATAAGTTTGAAATATCCACCCAATGGATGAAGACTTTCCTTAAATCTTCTAGTTTCATTGAACCTCAGCATCAAAACCTAACAAATTCTAGTTCTTGTTGATTAAATGGAGAAAACAGTCTCTCTATGGAAAGAAAAACAATTTTTTTTTTCCTGAAAAACATTTTACTTTGCAGGAAAGTTCTTGGTTTCTCAGTAGAAGCAATTTATTTTTTTCAGGATGAGAGACTTCCTCCATTATATTTTTAGGACTCAGGAATGCTTATACTTCTATAGATTTCAGAACATATGCATGCTATGTAAGTTTATATAATGCAGATACACTCTATAGGTTTTATATGGGTTTTTGGGTTTGGGGAGCCAAGAATGTTTCACTTCAATTTCTGGTTGATCTTTACTAAGAGGGAGAAGGATGACATGTTAAGCATTTTGTTTTGAGAATAGAGCAAGTCCCTTAGCATTGTTAATCACTAAAAACATGTTTGTTTATATTTTAAAGAGGTGTGTGTGTGTGTGTAAGTTATTGCAGATAGAAGAGGGCATCTAATCTCCTACAGATGGAGTTAGAGATGGTTGTGAACTCCTAACACATACTACCATTTTCTAGGGTTTCCTATGTAACTAGAGATTTTATAATGCACAGGATGTTACCATCATTGTTTTGTAGATGAGGAAGCTCTTGTTCAGAGAAGTCATATGACCTCCCCATGATTTCCTCAATAGGAAATGACAAACTCAAGATGGAGCTTGGCTGGGTCTGACTTTCAAGCCTGACCTTTTATCCACTGTTCTGTCTCTTGGCAGTGTCTCTGTCTATCTGGTTCATGACTACCTAGAACTCTATATTCTGCTCGGTACAGGGTAGGCACTTAAGGAAGATTTGGAAGGTTGACAGAGCACTGCTAAAGCACACAAAAGAAGTATCCTGTTGGAAACTAGTAAATAGGTCATTGGGTTAAATTTCTCTGAAATGGTTTTTATATGGTTAGATGCAGGCCTTTTTTTTTTTTTTTTCCTCTCTAGGACATATGAATTAGTTTTCTCTACTTAGCTTATTTATCTGAACTTGTCTCTGGCAAACTGAGGTAAATTTTGAATTTAAGGAGAAGAGTGTCCAATGATACAGATGGGAACATTCCCAGCTCTGAAGACCCTAACTGGCTGGCTCTGCAAATAGGACCATGACTGCCATTGTTTCCTTGATATTTGGTCTTCTTAAAGGCTTGAGTAGGAGAGAGAAGCAAGGACAAGGCTTTATCTCTGAGGCAGCATTTGCTCAGCTTGTGCCTTCATAAGTGCAGGCTTGGAAATGTGACTTATTATCTCTCATTAGAAGATGACTCTAATTTACAGGCCTTAGAATGAAGTTATGTGTATGCTGCACTTTTGAACTCATCATTGAGTATATTAAATCATCAAAATGCTGTTTGTGCAGCAGGTGTACTGGTTACTTGAGCTTAGACAGGGCCTTGGGTATGAAATGTCAGTGTGGCATCATTATTCCTCCTTCTTCTAGGCTTGTGTTTCTTTCCCAGTAACATCTGTTCATGTTTGTTCTCAAACCCTTGGGAATCATTTGCCCCAAATCATGCTTCACTTCACAAAACTGCCATTTTGAGGATAGTTTCTTGCCACTCTGCTGATTGGAGTATGAAGGTTCTCTTTGGGAGGGAGAATAATCCTAAGTGCTTATGGGCTCCAGACTCCCTCCTGACTATTTGGCCTTCTGTTTTAGTTACAGTTTTACTGCTCTGAACAGATACTATAACCAAGGCAACTCATATAAGGATAACATTTAATTGGGGCTCGCTTACAGGTTCAGAGGTTTAGTCCTTTATCATCAAGGTGGGAGCATGGCAGCACCGAGGCAAGTGTGGTACAGGAAAAGCTGAGAGTTCTGAATCTTCATCTTAAGGCCACTAGGAGAAAACTAGCTCCTGCATGCTTAGGAAGAGGGTCTCATGCCCACCCCCACAGTGACACACTTCCTCCAACAAGGCCACACCCACTCCAAGTCCACACCTCCTAATAGTGCTACTCCCTGGGCTAGGGCAGGAAGGTGCATGAAAGTTTAGCTTCTGATTTAGCCCTCCACAGATTTGGATTCTCACTCAGAAGTTAGGAATCCACAAATATGACATATAATGATGTAACAAAGATTTCAGTGATGAACATAGTGAAATACCACCTCTGTGAAGCCTAAGGCAACACAGAATTCCTTTTTTTGTTTGTCTGTTCCTAGTTCTCACTGACAAATTCCAGAGCAAATGCTGACAACTTCACAATGGCCAACAGGAAGTTGAAACTGGACTGATTCACAAATAGGGTGTGCATAATAGCTCCCATGGTGGATTCTGGATGTTTTAAAGGCCATCTGTATGGTAGCTTCAGTTAACAATACTGCTTCTGTACACACCATCATGGATGACCTTTTCAGATGAAGGTGGTGCTAGTTACACCAGGGCTAGGCCAGGATCACAGCAGAGGGAAAATGGTGGGTGTCACATGGTGACCTAGAGGATCAGCTGACTGCCCCTAGGGAACTCCCAAGTGGGAAAAATTTGATTTGAATGTATTGGAGAATCCTGACCAAAGCAGAGGAATTCTAGTTTTATTGTTAACTTCATTCTCCTTTTATTCTTTTGCTAGCATACTGTGGGGAAAGCATAGGCTTATAGATAAATAAGATATGACCTTTCCCTTAGATAAGTATAAAGTGTACATATATTTGAGATCATTACTAAAAAAGGCAGCTACTGTTTAGTAGAGGTTACCTTGAACAGGCTCTCTCACATGTCAAAATACACAGTCATCCCTAAAGTGGGATCAGTGAACTTATTCAGACTCTGAGATTACTCTTTATTTTTGATGTCTGTGCCTTCTCACTTTCTTGTATTTATATCTTGTTGATTGTTTTTTCAATTTCTATCTTTCTTCCTGATTCCATATGAATGAAGTATGCACTGGCTGGTTTTATGTGTCAGCTTGACACAGCTAGAATTATCAGAAAGGAAGGAGCCTTAGTTGAGAAAATACCTCTGTGAGATCCAGCTATAAGGCATTTTCTCAATTAGTAATCAATGGGGAAGAAACCACCCCACTGTAGCTGGTAGTCCTGGGTTCTATAAGAAAATAGGCTGAGCAAGCCTTGTGAAGTAAAGCGGTACACAGCACCCTCCATACCCTGTGCATCAGCTCCTCTCTCCAGATTCTTGCCTTGTTTGAGTTCCTGTCCTGATTTCTTTTGGTGATGGAAAATAATGTGGAAGTATAAGCTTAAAAAAACCCTTCCCTGCCAAACTTAAACTTTTTGGTCATGGTGTTTCATTTCAATAATAGAAACACTTTCTAAATCAATGTATGAAAATTTTTGGATTGGTTGGTGGTCTGTTCAGCAGACTGTACCTTCTTTGTTCTCCTGTTTGGACAAGGACTTTGCAAATACTTTATATATTTGTCAGTATGTTGATGTCTACAGGGAATGTTGGGATTTTCCTTGCAGATATAGAGGAGATAGACAATGAATGTAGTTCATTTGATATATTTTTAAGAAACTTTAAATAGTTTGAGATAATACTGTGAAGAGTGGACAGGGACAAAATTTATAAAAGCCTTTCAGATTTAATTCTGAAGGCAAACAATAGGAAAAAAAAATCTGTTTTCTAAGAGTACTCATTTTGGAGATGCTAAAACCACTATTATAGAAGCCCTGGGGCAGGAGAAAGGCTATTAACAGTATTCCGCATGAAGGATGATGGTGGTCAAAGATGTGGCATCAAACATGAAGAGACTTGGGAAACCCTCATCAAACAGCTGCAAATAGTTGTGATTTATCAGCTGTAGAGAGATGATGTGAGAGGAGGGAATAGCAAAATGAATGACTCAGTTTTCTGACACTGAGTTGGTTGGATGAATGATGAAGCTGTAAAAATGGAGAATACAGAAGGAGGATTCATGACAAAGTAGGCAGAACATCTTGTTCTCTTGTTTCTATTATTTTGGAGATTTTTGTGCCTACTGATTTTTGAGGCATAATGATCGCTTCTGTGTTCTATTACACAGTCCAAAGAATTCATCTAGTTCCTTCAAATATTGTTTTGTTTTTTTTATGATGGTTAATCCTGGTTGTCAATTTGATGGGATTTAGAGTCACCTAGGAAATACATACCCTTGGGCATGTCTGCAAGGGTGCTTCCAGAGATGTTTAACTGAAGAAGGAAGACCCAGACTGAAAATGGACAGTACCATCTCATGGGTTGGAATAAACCCATGACTGAATAACAAGTTACTGAAGCATTAACAGTGATCTCTCTCTGCTTCCTAATTGCAGATGTATTGTGACCATCCACTTGTATTCTTGCATTCCATGTCTAATAGACTGAATATATCCCCCACAGTGCCAGGGAAGTGTAGTGATTCCCCCCCTCAAAAAACAGACAGGAACCGATCTGATCTGATGCAACTTACATCAGGGTCTTTATTCTATTTGAGCTAGTTAGGATTAGGGTTAGTTTGGGGCCCTCAGTTCACCACTGACATGCAGGATGGTTTTGGTGGAGAGAGGAGCCCCTAATATCCATCACAACAAGGCTTTATAGTAAGCAGCATGTGGGGGTAAGTGGCAAGCATCTAATTGAAAAGGTACTGTGACCTTTAACATAATTGGCTGGAGCTGGGGGTCATATCATAAACTTAATTTCTGTTCTCCTCTGTATTGGTAGTTGTTAGGTGGGGGATGGGCTTGTAACCTGGGGGTGCAGGTTTGTTGGGGGAATAACCTAGAGATGCTGGTCTTGTTTCTGGTGTAATGTGGAGGCACTGGTCTTGTTGGGGGTGTAACCTGGAGATAATGGTCTTGTTGGGGGTGAGCCTAGAGACTAGAGCTAGGGTTTTGTTGGGGGAATAACTTGAAAACTACTGCTAGATACCAGCCTGTTAGTTTACCTGAGTTCAAATTTAGGTCAGGTTTTCTAAAAAATGGAATCTGAATTTGAAAGATTTGGCCTCTCACCCTTTAAACCATGAGCCAAAAAACCCCATTCATTTAAAAGTTGCTTACTCTCAGTGCCTCTAATTTTACTATTATATATACTTGACTTCTCTACATGAAATAGAATTTCCTGAGCCAAAGAAAGGTTATTATCATGTAGGGTATGGTTGGAGCAAGAAACATGGTGGTGAGACTGCTGGTTTTTTTTTTTTTTTTTCCTGATACCTTGGTCCTGTGTTATACAGATGCTAATACATCTGAAGGCCTTTCAAGTTGTTTTAGAAGTGTCATCAAACTTTTATGTTCTACTGTTTGCTAGGTCAGGTTTTCATTTCATTAGTATTTATCAGCTAGGATATTTTCAGAAAAACTGTAAGAAAATGTATTATCTATTTACTGAATCCAGATGAATACAATGCCAGATGTGTGTTTCCAGGTGACATTTTTTAAGATAAAAAGAATATAGCTTCTTTTTTTCTTTATCATCTATTACCCCAATTATTGGTCATTTTATTCTCCAGTCTGTGATTTCATGGGTTCATGATGGCTTCCAGAGCTCCCAGGATCAGGGACTCACACTAAAATATCTTCTGTAGTAGTGCATATGCCCAGCAGATTTCCCTTTTAGTGTTTTATTGGCCAACCTCTGGGCCACATAGATTAAAATTATTGTGGTGGGCATAGACCAATGGGGAGTCAATGTAATACTGAAGCTTAAACAAAACCATTGTTTACTTCCCAAAGGAAAGGAGTATAATGGATGTTCAACAGTATTTGTGTATAGGAAAGCAAGGAAATGATCAATCAAACATGGGAGCAGAATTATAAACCTCTAGGTCTATAATCTATCATTATCTATGTGTCTATCCATCTACCATCTATATATCATCCATCTATCCATTCATCTATCATCTATCTATCTATCTATCATCTATCTATGATTTATATATCGATCATTCTATCCATTAATCTATCCATCCATCCATCCAACCAACCACTCTCTATTTGCCTGTCATGAGTCTAGATATATATTTTCTATTTTTACTTGCTTCAGTCTAGAATAACATATTATCATTAAGCTTATTTTTATTTGTCCAGAAACATAATGGGAGAACTTATCATTTTTTTATTTAAAATGATAATGAAAATAATTTATCTCCATATTAGTAGTGAGCCAGCGATGTCTTTTTTGGATATCTTCTTTATTTACATTGCAAATGTTTTCCAGTTTCCAGGTCTCCCCTTTGGAAACCCCCTATCCTATACCCCTTCCACCTGCCTCTATGAGGGTATTTCTCCACCCACCCACCCACTCCCATCTTCTTGCCCTGGCATTGCCCTGCATTGGGGCATTGGACACCCTCAGGCCCAAAGGCCTCTCCTTCCACTGATGTCTAACAAGGCCATCCTCTATCACATATTCGGCCAGTGCCATGGGTTCCTCCATGTGTATCTTTGGTTGTGGGTCCAGTCCCCAAGAACTCTGGGTATCTGGCCTGTTGACACTGTAGTTCCCTCCATGGGGCTGCAAAACCCTCAGCTCCTTCAGTCACTTCTCCAACTCCTCCATCAGGGAGCCCTGCACTCGGTGCAATGATTGGCTGAGAGCATCCTCTTCTGTATCTGTCAGGCTACAGTTGAACCAGCACCATTTGTTGAAAATGCAGTCTTTTATCCACTGGATGGTTTTAGCTCCTTTGTCAAAGACCAAGTGACTATAGGTGTGTGGGTTCATTTCTAGGTCTTCCATTCTATTCCATTGATCTACTTGCCTGTCACTGTACC
>NW_022196896.1:137689129-137692154 GCF_008632895.1 Mastomys coucha | reverse complement strand
TTTGACCTCCTTTTGTTTGTCTAATTTCTCTAGCTAGAACATCAAGTACTATATTGAATAGATTGGGAGAGGGGGGAAGCATTGTCTAGTCCCTGATTTTAGTGGGATTGCTTCAAGTTTCTCTCCACTTAGTTTGATGTTGGCTACTGGTTTGCTATATTTTGCTTTTACTATGTTTAGGTATGGGCCTTGAATTCCTTATCTTTCTAAGACTTTTTACGTGAAGGGATGTTTGAATTTTGTCAAATGCTTTTTCAGCATTTAATGAAATGATCATGAGGTTTTTTTTCCCCCTTGGGTTTGTTAATGTAGTGGATTACATTGATGGATTTCTGTATATTGCACCATCCCTGCATCCCTGGGATGAAGCCTATTTGATTGTGGTGAATGATTGTTTGGATGTGTTCTTGGATTTGGTTTGTGAGAATTTTATTATTTTTGCACCAATATTCATAAAGGAAATTGGTCTGAGGTTCTCTTTGTTTGTTAGGTCTTTGTGAGGTTTTTGTATTATTGTAACTGTGGCTTGGTAGAATGAATTGGGTAGTGTTTCTTTTGTTTCTATTTTGTGGAATAGTTTGAAGAGTATTGGTACTAGGACTTCTTTGAAGGTCTGATAGAATTCTGCACTAAACCCATCTGATCCTGGGCTTTTTTTTTTTTTTTTTGGTTGGGAGACTTTTAATGACTGCTTCTATTTTTTTTAAGAGGTTATGGGACAGTGTAGATGGTTTATCTGATCATGATTCAACTTTAGTATTTGGTATCTGTTTAGAAAATTGTCCATTTCATCCAGATTTTCTATTTGGGTTGTGTATTAGTTTTTGTAGTAGGATCTGATAATTTTTTGGATTTCCTCAGTTTCAGTTGTTATATCTCCATTTCTTTTCTGATTTTGTTAATTTGGCTATTGTCTCTGTGCCCTCTGGTTAGTCTGACTAAGTTTTAACTATGTTGTTGATTTTCTCAAAGAACCAGTTCCCTTGATTGAGTCTTGGTACAGTTCTTGTTTCTACCTGCTTGATTACAGCCTGAGTTTGATTATTTTCTGCTGTCTATTCCTCTTGGGTGTATTTGCTTCTTTTTGTCATAGAGTTTTCAGTTGTGCTGTCAAGCTGGTTAGTGTAAGCTCTCTCCAGTTTCTTTTTGGATTCACTCAGAACTATGAGTTTTCTTCTTAGCACTGCTTTCATTGTGTCCCATAAGTTTGGGTATGTTGTGCCCTCATTTTCATTAAATTCTAAAAAGTCTTTAATTTTTTTTTATTTATTCCTTTACCAACTTATCTTTGAGTAGAAAGTTGTTCAGCTTCTTTGTGTATGTGGGCTTTCTGTTGTTTATGTTCTTATTGAAGACCAGCCTTAGTCCATAGTGACCTGATAGGATGTGTGGAATTATTTCAATCTTCTTATATTTGTTGAGGCCTGTTTTGTGACTGATTATATGATCAATTTTGGAGAAGGTCCTATTAGGTCCTGAGACAAATGTATATTCTTTTGATTTAGGATGAAATTTTCTATAGCTATCTGTTAAATCCATTTGTTTCATAACTTCTGTTAATTTCACTGTGTTTCTGTTTAGTTTGTTTTTACATGATCTGTCCATTGCAGAGATTGGGGTGTTGAAGTATCCCACTATTATTGTGTGAGGTGCAATATGTGCTTTGAGCATTAGTAGAGTTTCTTTTATAAATGTGGGTGCCCTTGCATTTGAAGCATAGATGTTCAGAATTGAGAGTTCTTCTTGGTAGATTTTTCCTTTGATGTGTCTTTCCTTATCCTTTTTGATAATTTTTGGTTGAAAGTTGCTTTTATTCAATATTAGAATGGCTCCTCCAGCTTGTTTCTGCTGACCATTTGCTTGGAAAATTGCTTTCCAGCCCTTTACTCTGAGGCAATGTTTGTCTTTGACACTGAGGTTCGTTCCCTGTATGCATCCAGTTTATGTATCCAGTCTGTTATTCTATGTCTTTTTATTGGGGAATTGAGTCCACTGGTGTTAAGAGATATTAAGGAATAGTGATTGTTGCCTCCTGTAATTTTTTTGTTTGTTTGTTTGAGGTAGAATTATGTTTGTGTGGCTATCTTCTTTTGGGTTTATTGAAATATTCCTTTCTTGCTTTTTTTCTAGGGTGTAGTTTCCCTCCTTGTGCTGGAGTTTTCCATCTATTAATCTTTGTAGGGCTTGATTTATGGAAAGATATTGTGCAAATTTGGCTTTGTCATGGGATATCTTGGTTTCTCCTTTTATGGTAATTGAGAGTTTTATTGGGTATAGTAGCCTGGACTGGCATTGTATTCTCTTAGGGTCTGTATGACATCTGCCCAGGATCTTCTAGCTTTCATAGTCTCTGGTGAGAAGTCTGGTGTAATTCTGATAGGCCTGCCTTTATATGTTACTTGGCCTTTTTCCCTTACTGCTTTTAATATTCTTCCTTTGTTTTGTGGATTTGGTGTTTTGCCTGTTATGTGATGGAAAGAGTTTCTTAACTGGTCCAATCTATTTGGAGTTCTGTAGACTTCTTATATATTTATATGCATCTCTTTCTTTAGGTTAGGGAAGTTTTCTTCTATAATTTTGTTGAAGATATTTACTGGCCCTTGAAGTTGGGAATCTTTGTTCTCTTCTATATCTGTTATCCTTAGGTTTGGTCTTCTCATCGTGTCCTGGATTTCCTGGATGTTTGGGTTAGGAACTTTTTGGATTTTTCATTTTCTTTGACTGTTGTGTCAATGTTTTCTATTGTATCTTCTGCACCTGAGATTCTCACTTTTATCTCTTGTATTCTGTTGGTTATGCTTGTATCTATGACTCTTGATCTCTTTCCTAGGTTTTCTATCTCCAGAGTTGTCTCCCTTTGTGATTTCTTTACTGCTTCTATTTCCATTTTTAGATCCTGGATGGTTTTGTTTAATTTCTTCACTTGTCTGGCTGTATTTTCCTGTAATTCTTTAAAGGATTTTTGTGTTTCCTTTTTAAGGGCTTCAAGCTATTTACCTGTATTCTCCTGGTTTTTTTTTCTTTC
>NW_022196896.1:137676758-137689119 GCF_008632895.1 Mastomys coucha | reverse complement strand
CATTATTTATATCCTTCTTAAATTCCTCTATCATCATCATGAGATGTGATTTTAAATCAGAGTCTTGCTTCTCTAGTGTTTTTTGCTATCCTGGGCTCTCTGTAGTGGGAGAACTGGGTTCTAATGTTGTCAAGTAGCCTTGATTTCTGTTCTTATGTTCTTGCCCTTGCCTCTTGCCATCTCATTATTTCTGGTGTTAGCTGGTCTTGCTGTCTGACTGTCGCTTGCCCCTCCTGCAAGCCTGTGTGTTAGTACTTCTGGGAGACAAGTTCTCTCTGGGAGGAGTTTGAGTATGAAGAGCTGTGGCACAGGGTCAGCTCTGGAGCACAGATGGAAACCAGAAAAATCCTGTTCTTGGCTGCTCCTCAGTTCTTGTGTCCTGAGGGATCTGGGCAGGTTCGTTGGAGTGGAAGTGGTGGTCTTACTTGTTTTCACAGGTCTGTTAGTTCTGAGAGAACAGCTCTCTTAATATTTGGGTATGGAGAGCTATGGTACAGGGTCAGCTCAGGGTGCAGACAGAAACCAGAAGGATCCTGTTCTTGGCTGTTCTTTGATTTCTGTGTCCTGATTGCTCTGGGTTGGTCTCTCTTGGGCCAGGAATTTGAGCAGAAGTGGTGGTCTTACCTGTGTTCACAGGTGTGTCAGCACTTTTGGGAAGACCAGCTCTTTCCTGGCAGTATTTGTGTATATAGCACTGTGGCACAGGTTCAGTTCTGGGCAGAGAGGGAAACCAGAAGGCTCCTGTCCCAAGCCACTCCTCAGTTCCTGTGCCCTTAGGTTTTTGGCCAGGTCCCTCTGAGCAACAATGGTGTCTTACCTGTGCTCACAGGCTTGTCTGCACTCCTGAGAGGCTAGCTTTCTCCCAGCAGTATTTGGGTATGGATCACTGTGGCACAGGATCAGCTCTGGGGGCAGATGGAAACTGGAGCCCGCAATGTCTTAGGGATACATTATTTTCTTTATATCCATGAACCTAATGTCACAAACTGCTCTTAATAATTTCTGATATTTGGGAAGTCTATCTTTTCATCATTGTTAGTAAACTGAGGTAATGGTCATTCAAAAAAAATCCTCAAAAGATATTTAGAGTTGCTTATAGATAAAATCTAGATAATGTTTTACTGTCTTGGGTTAGAATCTGGTTCAATCCCAAAACTTGTATCCTCCTGACACAAGTTAGGAATGTGTACTGTAGCTATTTTATGTTACCTTTTAATAGTCATCATTCCCATCTGACTTAGGACTGGTGTTTACCTTGTTCCTTTGGCTTCAACAGAATATATTTTAAACTCCAGTCTCTGTGGATCTATCTTATCTTTTGATTCCCATAGTGTATAGCATAATGAATATAATATAGAAAGGCCCCAAATCCAAATCAGTACTGCTGTGGTATCTGGTCTTGTGGATGGAAGAGGTTCCAAGACCTCAGAACCTCTAGCATGCAGCCATCAGCCATCAACCATCATTGGCTTAGCTAGCCTGAATCATATACAAACAAATGTAAAATATCTTCTTTGTATTACATAGTTACTCATATTGGTCCTGTGCTTCTGAACTCTGATTAGTAAGGGCTAGTGATTTGTAGTATCAAAAGACTTCTTGATTCTTCAGTTAAAAGTTCTTAATGGTAGATGAGCTGGAAATACTTTGGTTTCCAGGTCAAATTACTTTTAAGACTGTTTTTATTTACATAATGATAAATGATATTTTTGTCATTTATGAGTTACATACATTTTTGTAATTAAATAATTAACTTGAGTGTATCTATATTCTAAACTGTTGTAAGGCAAATGTAATATAGATTATTTTGGTCAATTGTCGTATGTAATGTTTAAGCATGTTAAAAGCAAACTTTGGGTGTGAGGAGGAAAAGACCCTCCCTTGTTTCCTCCAGAATGCCTTGTCCTGGTCCTGGGGATGCTGGCTATCTAACTCTGTAACAAGAAGAAAAAGCAACACCAAGTGCACTGATAAGAGTATTAAAAATATATCTTTGAGGGCAATTAAAAGGTAAATGGTTTTCAACCATTGTTTATCCTATAATATGAAAATTTTGTTTATCCAACAATATGAAATTTCCCTGCAGTGGGAAAGAGCCAGAAGCTCCTCTTTACTCCTTGCTCCGTCTACTGGAAACTCCAACAGGGCTGTTTCAGGAGAGCTTCCTCAGCTGCTCTGTACTTACTAGTAAACCCCTGATTTGATGATGCTACTTTTCTGCTGTCATTTTTACTTTGATTTAGAGGTTTCACCCAAGAAGATGCTCTGCTCTGCCTGGTAGTCTGAATTGAGAACTTTGACTTACTGCCTTTGCTTCCTCAGTTTGTTTCTGCTATGTTTGCAAGCCCCCTGATTTGATGATGTCACCTTTTGTTTGCCTTCATAATTGGACTACTCCAATTGTCTCTGATCCAAGAATATTTTCATTATCCAATTTGATGATATTTTACAATCTATCTGCTACTTGCTTTTTATTGTTTTAGTTTTGCTTGATACATGTAAAATGAACTCATTAAGAATTGAAAACATGAATGATATAGACCATCTTTCTTTCTGTACAGAACAGCAAACCTCTGTTCATTCTGAGATAAGGATGCCATGATGTTCTAAGGTGGGGCCAGCCAGAAGGCACAGGACACAGAAGCACCAGAGCAGCTGGGACAAGGTCCTTCCTGCATCCATCTGCACACAGGAGGTTGGGCTTTTCCACAGCCCTCTTTACATAGATCTTGCGAGGAAAGAGCTGGTTCCCCAGAAGTGCTGATACAGGCTTACAGACCCACAGAAGGAACAACCTCTAGCCAGAGACAGCAAGACCATCTACCACCAGAGATTACCAGATAGTGAAAGGCAAATGCAAGAATCTTACCAACAGAAAACAAGTCTACTTGGCATCATCAGAACCCATTACTCCCACCACAGAAAGTCCTGGATACCCCAACACACCAGAAAAGAAAGATTCTGATTTAAAATCATATCTCATGATGCTGATAGAGGATTTTAAGAAGGACATAAATAACTCCCTTAAAAAAATACAGGAGAACACAGGTAAATAGCTTGAAGCCCTTAAAGAGGAAACACAAAAATATCTTAAAGAATTACAGGAAAACACAACCAAACAGGTGAAGGAATTGAATAAAATCTTCCAGGATCTAAAGATGTAAGTAGAAACAATAAAGAAATCACAAAGGGAGACAACTCTGGAGATAGATAACTTAGGAAAGAAGTCAAGAGTTGTAGATACAAGCACCACCAACAGAATAAAAGAGATAGAAGAGAGAATCTCAGGTGCAGAAGATACCATAGAAAACATTGACACAGAAGTCAAAGGAAACACAAAATGCAAAAAGATCTTAACTCAAAACATCCAGGATATCAAGGACACAATGAGAAGACCAAACCTAAGGATAATAGGTATAGAAGAGAATGAAGACTCCCATCCAAAGGGCCAGTAAATATCTTCAACAAAATTATAGAAGAAAACTTCCCTAACCTAAAGAAAGAGATGCCCGTGATCATACAAGAAGCCTACAGAACTTCAAATAGTTTGGACCAGAAAGGAAATACTTCCCATCATATAATAATCAAAGCACCAAAACTACAAAACAAAGAAAAATATTAAAAGTAGGAAGGAGAAAAGGCCAAGTGACATATAAAGGCAGACCTATCAGAATTATACGAGACTTCTCAATAGAGTCTATGAAAGCCAGAGGATCCTGGGCAGATGTCATACAGACCCTAAGAGAACACAAGTGCCAGCCCAGACTACTATACCCAGCAAAACTCTCAATTACCATAGAAGGAGAAACCAAGATATCCCATGACAAAACCAAATTTACACAATATCTTTCCACAAATCCAGCCCTAAAAGGACAATAGATGGAAAACTCCAGCACAAGGAGGGAAACTACACCCTAGAAAAAAAGCAAGAAAGAAATATTTCAATAAACCCAAAAGAAGATAGCCACACAAACATAATTCTACCTCTAACAACAAAAATAAAAGGAAGTAATGATCACTTTTCCTTAATATCTCTTAAAATCAATGGACTCAACTCCCCAATAAAAAGATATAGACTAACAGACTGAATACATAAACAGGACCCAGCATTTTTCTGCATACAGGAAATGCACAGTGACAAAGACAGACACTACTTCACAGTAAAAGGTTAGAAAACAATTTTCCAAGCAAATGGTCCCAAGAAACAAGCTGAAGTAGCCATTCTAATATCGAATAAAATTGACTTTCAACCTTAAGTTATCAAAAAAGCAAGGAGGAACACTTCATACTGGTCAAAGGTAAAATCTACCAAGATGAACTCTCAATTCTCAACATCTATGCTCCAAATGCAAAGGCATACACATTCATAAAAGAAACTTTACTAAAGCTCAAAGCACAAGTTGCACCTCACACAATAATAGTGGGAGACTTCAACACTCCACTCTTTGCAATGGACAGATCATGGAAAAACAAACTAAACAGAGGCACAGTCAAACTAACAGAAATTATGAAACAAATGGATTTAACTTGTTCATAGAACATTTTATCCTAAAACAAAAGGATATACCATCTTCTCAGCACCTCAGGGTACTTTCTCCAAAACTGACCATATAATGGATCACAAAACAAGTCTCAACAGATACAAGAAGATTGAAATAATTCCATGCATCCTATCAGCTCACCATGGACTAAGGCTGGTCCTCAATAAGAACATAAACATTAGAAAGCCCACATACACATGGAAGCTGAACAATGCTCTACTCAATGATAACTTGGACAAAGAAGAAATAAAGAAAGAAATTAAAGCCTTTTTAGAGTTTGGTGAAAATGAAGGCACAACATACCCAGTCTTATGGGACACAATGAAGGCAGTCCTAAGTGGAAAACTCATAGCTCTGAGTGCCTCCAAAAAGAAACCAGAGAGAGCCTACACTAGCAGTTTGACAGCATATCTGAAAGCACTAGAACAAAAAGAAACAAATTCATCCAAGAGGAGTAGACAGCAGGAAATAATCAAACTTGCGGCAGAAATCAACCAAGTGGAAACAAAAAGAACTATACAAAGAATCAACCAAACCAGGGGCTGGTTCTTTGGGAAAATCAACAATAGATAAACCCTTAGCCAGACTAACTAGAGGGTAGAGAGACAGTATCTTAATTAATAAAAATCAAATCAGGAATGAAAAGGGAGACATAACAACAGAAACTGAGGAAATCCAAAAATCATCAGATCCTGCTACAAAAGCCTATACTCAACAAAACTGGAAAACGTGGATGAAATTGAAAATTTTCTAGCCAGATACCAGGTACCAAAGCTAAATCAAGATCAGACAAACGATCTAAACAGTCTCTATTCCCCTGATGAAATAGAAAGTCATTAATATTCTCCCAAGCAAAAAAAGCCTAGGACCAGAAGGGCTTAGTACAGAGTTTTATCAGACCTTCAAAGAAGACCTAGTACCAATACTCCTTAAACTATTCCACAAAATAGAAACAGAAAATACTATACCCATTCATTCTATGAAGCCACAATTACTCTGATATCTAAACCACTGAAAGACCCAACAAATAAAGAGGACTTCAGACCAATTTCCCTTATGAATATTGATGCAAAAATACTCAATAAAATTCTCGCAAACTGAATCAAACACATCAAAATAATCATCCATCATGATCAAGTAAACTTCATCCCAGGGATGCAGGGATCATTCAATATATGGAAATCCATCAATGAAATCCACTATATAAACAAACTCAAAGAAAAAAATCATTAGATCATTTCCTTAGATGATGAGAAAGAATTCGGCAAAATCCAACACTCCTTCATGGTACAAGTCTTGGAAAGATCAGGAATTCAAGGCTTATACCTAAACACAGTAAAAGCAATATACAGAAAACCAGTAGCCAACATCAAACTAAGTGGAGAGAAACTTGAAGCAATCCCACTAAAATCAGGGACTAGACAAGGCTGCCCACTCTCTTCCTACCTATTCAATATTGTATTTGAAGTCCTAGCCAGAACAATTAGACAAACAAAAGGAGATCAAAGGGATATGAATTGGAAAGGGAGAAGTCAAATTATCACTATTTGCTGATGATATGATAGTATACTTAAGTGACCCCAAAAATTCCACCAGAGAGCTCCTAAACTTGATAAACAACTTCAGCAAAGTAGCTGGATATAAAATAAACTCAAGCAAATCAGTGGCCTTTCTCTACACAAAGGATAAAAAGGCTGAGAAAGAAATTAGGGAAACACCCTTCACAATAGTTACAAATAATATAAAATACCTTGGTGTGACTCTAACTAAGCAAGTGAAAGATCTGTATGACAAAAACTTCAAGTCTCTGAAGAAAGAAATCAAAGAAAATCTCAGGAGATGGAAAGATCTCCCATGCTCATGGATTAGCAGGATTAATATTGTAAAAATGGCCCTAACCCTGAAAGCAATCTATAGATTTAATGCAATGCCCATCAAAATTCCAACTCAATTCTTCACAGACTTAGAAAGAGCAATTTGCAAATTCATCTGGAATAACAAGAAAAACCGGGATAGTGAAAACTATCCTCAACAATAAAAGAACTTCTGGTGGAATCACCATCTCTGATCTCATGGTCTACTACAGAACAATTGTGATAAAATCTGCAAGGTATTGGTACAGTGTCAGGCAGCAAGATCAATGGAATAGAGTGGAAGACCCTGAAATGAACTCACACACATATAGTCACTTGATCTTTGAGAAAGGAGCTAAAACCACCCAGTGGAAAAAAGACTGCATTTTCCACAAATGGTGCTGGTTCAACTGTCAGTCAGCATGTAGAAGAATGCAAATTGATCCATTCTTATCTTCTTGTACAAAGCTCAAGTCCAAGTGGATCAAGGACCTCCACATAAAACCAGATATACTGAATCTAATAGAAAAGAAAGTGGGGAAGAGCCTCAAGCACATAGGCACAGGGGAAAATTTCCTGAACAGAATACCAATAGCTTATGCTCTAAAATCAAGAATTGACAAAGGAGACCTCATAAAATTGCAAAGATTTTTCAAGGCAAAGGACACTGTCAAAGGATAAAACGTCAACCAACAGATTGGGAAAATATCTTCACCAATCTTACATCTGATAGAGGGTTAATATCCAATATATACAAAGAACTCAAGAACCCCAGAGAACCAAATAACCCTATTAAAAATGGGATACAGAGCTAAACAATGAATTCTCAACAGAGGAATACCAAATGGCTGAGTAACACCTAAAGAAATGTTCAACATCCATAGTCATCAGAGAAATGCAAATCAAAACAACCCTGATAGTCCACTTCAATCCAGTCAGAATGGCTAGGATTGAAAACTCAGGTGACAGCACATGCTGACAAGGTTGTAGAGAAAGAGGAACACTCATTCATTGCTGGTGGGATTACAAGCTGGTACAACCACTCTGGAAATCAGTTTGGAAGTTCCTCAGAAAATTGGATGTAGTACTACCAGAGGACCCAGCAATACCACTTCTGGGCATATACTCAGAAGATGCTCCAACATGTAATAAGGACACATGCTCCACTATGTTCATAGCAGCCTTATTTATAATAGCCAGAAGCTGGAAAAACAGAGGAATGGATGTAGAAAATGTGGTACATTTACACAGTGGAATACTACTCAGCCATTAAAAACAATGAATTTATGAAATTCTTAGGGAATGGATGGATCTGGAGGATATCATTCTTTGTGATGTAACCTAATCACAAAAGAATGCACATGATATGACTCACTGATAAGTGAATATTAGCTCAGAAGCTCAGAATACTCAAGATACAACCCACAAACCACAGGAAACTCAAGAAGGAAGACCAAAGTGTGGATTCTTCAATCCCTCTTAGAAGGGGGATCAAAATACCCATAGAAGGAGTTGTAGAGACAAAGTTTGGAGCAGAGACTGAAGGAAGGACAATCCCAAGACTGACCCACCTGTGTATCCTTCCCATATACAATCACCAAACCCAGACACTATTATGGATGCCAGCAAGTGCAGGCTGACAACAGGCTGATATAGTTGTCTCCTGAGAGAATCTTCCAGTGCTGGACTAATACTGAAGTGGAGGCTCATAGCCGGGAGCAGAGAGCAATGAAGGAGCTGGAGAGAGGACCCAAGGAGCTAAAGGAGTTTGTAGCCCCTTAGGAGAAACAACAAAATGATCTAACCAGTAACCCCAGAGCTCCCAGGGACTAAACTACCAACCAATGAGTACACATGGTGGGACTCAGGGCTCCAGCTGCATATGTAGCAGAGGATGGCCTAGTCAGTCATGAATGGGAGGAGAGGCCCTTGGTCCTGTGAAGGCTCTATGCCCCAGTGTAGGTGAATGCCAGGGCCAGAAAGCAGGAGAGGGTGGGTTCATGAGCAGGGGGCTGGGGGAGGGAATAGGGTTTTTTTTTCCAGAGGGGAAACCAGGAAAGGGGAGAACATTTGAAACATAAATAAAGAAAATATCTAATTAAAAAAAGGGGGAAAAAGAGGATGCCATGATCATGCAGATTTTCTTATTGCAAAGAATCTGACATTTTCTCTTAAAATGGTTATTTTATAGCAACATATTCAGTGAAGGGCTTGACTTATGGTAGGGGGGAGATTGGAGTGACAGTGAGAGGGGAAAGCATAAAGAGCTTTCTAACCATAGTAGGTATGGTTCATTTGATATTCACTGCCTAGTCTTTACAACTCTGCATGTATTTAATATCACATAATCAAACACAATTCCTTCTATAAACACAAAACCTTAAAATAAAAGGAACATATAGATTAATCTTACCCATGACATTAATTAAATTTTAGTAAGGAATTCCCAACTGATACCCATATTTTTCTTTCTGTGTATGTGTGGTGCAGGTTCTATTTCCATGTTTGCTCATATAGGAAAGAGGAAAGACTTGGACATTGTTCTTCTAAACCCATTCTTTTCTTTTTTTCTTTTTTTTGAGATAAAGTTTCTTCTTGGCCTGGAGCTCACTGATTAAGCTAGGCTGGGTGTCCATTAAGGAATCTGCCTGTGAAGTGGAAATTTCTTTCTTTGGAGACTCAGTTGTGTCATGTGATGTTTTTCTGGAAGCTGCCTTATTCGCTGAGGCAGACACTTAAGATGACATGTGATGTTTGGAAAGAGGGTAAGAAAAACCTAACAGACTGAATGACACCCTTGCATTGGTTTGCCTTGCAATGCTTTGCTGCTCTTTGCTTGTTGTGAGAGAAAAATGCCATAAACTGTCTCGTGGTATTCTGGTGGCTTCTTGTGGCTTCTTTGGATTTGTGCCAATTTTGTAGAGCCTCACAGTTTCTTCTACTACTGATTCATGTTTGGTGTTTACAGATTGGATTGGACTGTAGATACCTATTCTTGTTTGATATTTTGGACTGGCCTACTGATATGACAGTGAAGATTGAAATTGCCCCAAAGAACTACTTTTAAACAGGTCTACAACCCCCATTTCCTATTGACTTTTCTTTTCTCCTACCTCTGGTAGGTAGGCTAGAAGGGAGGTCAAGGCATTTAAGAACCCTTATTAAAGTAGTTTTTGAAAAATCTAAGCCTATCTCAGCATCACCACTGCTGGAATTGTAAGCATATGTCAATATCCCCAGCTTTTCTCCCCATGGGTTTTAGGGATCAAACTCAGGCCCTCATGCTTGCATAGTAAGCACTTTACTGAACTATCTCCACAGCCTCTGTTTCTACATTTTAAAATTTCACCTATTCAGTCAACAAATGTTGTCTTCACTGTGTAATAGAGCTAAAAAATGAATGATCTATCTTTAGGCAACACTCAGATGATTTCCTAGTATGTGAGGGTAAGTAAACATGTAAAGAGATGATAATACAATACTTTGACCAGTGATACCATAGAATTACTAAAAAAAGAGGCTGTTATCAAGATGTGTGTGTGTACAAATTTGAGTAGCTAATGTTGTTTGGACAGTTATATAGCCACACAAAAAAGGCTCTCTAGGCTTGTGTGGTGGTTAATTTCATCATTAGTTTGATTGGGTTAGGGAAAAACCTGGGGCATTACAGAGGCAGGCCTTTGGTGTGCATCATTCCTCTGGCTGGTGTCCTAGACTGAAATAAATGGGAAAAGGAAAAAACCAGATGAGCTTCATAAATCCACTTTCTCTATGATCACTTAAGCTGAGAGCAAGCTGGATTCCTATGCCCTTCCCACTTTGATGGACTGAATACCTGAACTGTGAACCAAAATAAGCCTTTTCTCCTTTAAGTTGATTTTTGTCAGGTGTTTACTCACAGTGATAAGAAAACTACTAAAAAGCTTGTCTTTGCTAATGATGTAAAAACACGTTTCTTATGAGCCTCATTTTCAGCACCGGGAACTGTAGCAAGTATTGATCATGAGACCACCCAGAGGTTGAAGGAAAACTAGATCATAACCAGAACTAGTGACTAGTGTTGCTTTCATGAACCTGACTGTGTACTTCTGAGGAATGTTTTACAAATTCCTCTGTAGTCCAAGAACAATGGACACTTTTTGGTAAAGAGAACTCTGTTCTAATCACAGTGGAAAATTATGAGAGGACAGTAGATGGTCTGATAATGTGGAGAGTGAATCTGGGCCTCTGTGATGGATACCTGCCTTTGCTTTGTTTCTATGTTTTCTCCTTAGTACAGAAATGTAGGGAAGTGGAGTGGGCAAACAGGATGAGAAATAAGTCCAAGGATTAAGTTAGAGGCTTTGTTCAGTCTGGACCTGACTTGTCTTCAGAACCTCCCCTGGAGCATTTCCACTGAGAGGGCAACACTTGGGTTTTGCAAATTGAATTTGTTGCTAATGAAGGACTTAGAATCTTGGTATTGGGTTTGTTCTTGGAGGCAAAGCTGGCCAAGAGGCAGCAGTGGAATTTGATAAATTAACTGTGATAAAGCCTCGGGGCCCAGAAAGAATATAATAAATATCCTCTGCATCTTCATAGTTGGGGATTGCACATACCAGGTTTATTTACAGGATGCAGGGAGGTAAACTGATCAGAGGCTGAATTTGAAAATAGTCACTCTCACTCTCTCAACACAATTTCTGTGCTTTCTTTGGTCTTTACCAGGCTCAAGTGTTTGTCTGCTTGTACCTTGCTCATTTCCTTTCCCTCCATCTCCAGCATAAGGCAGTGGTTTGGGGATCTTATTAAGGGGCTAAGATTTAAGGATTTGTATTCAAGACACTTGAATAGGATAGTTTTCAAAAAGTAAAGCTGATGATAATCCCAAACTCTTCTACTGTATAATACACAGGACTGATACATTATTTCTGGAAAACATTCACATATTCCTTAGTTTCTGTTTCACTTGACCTACCAATAAGTTCTGGAGAAGGACTATAATGACTGACAGTTCAACTCCACATTGAACAATTGTTGTGGAAACACCAAGTTATCACTCTTAACATCATTTGATAAGTGTAGTGGCTATTCCTGGTTGTCAACTTGACTATATCTGAAATGAACTACAATCCAGAATTAGAAGGCTCACCTGGCCCTAAACTGGAGGCTGAGAGATAACAAGTTTCCAATCTGAATCTTGGCATGGAGATTTTGAGGTATAGTGGCTATGAATCCCAGAGGATTGAGATAGGAAGATCTATGAATTCAAGATCATCTGGGATTAAAGGTGTGGTGGCATAGTGGCTATGAATCCTGGAAGATTAAGACTGGAAGATCATGAGTTCAATCAGTGGTAACACCTTTAACCTGGGCCACACCTTTTGTTGGAGACCTATATAAGGAAGAAGGAAAGCTCGCTCTTTTTCAATTGCTTGCCTTGTGGGACTGAGTAACGGCTGGATCCTCAGACTTCCATTCACAGTTGCTGCTGACCATTGTTGGGAGTGGATTGTTGGGAGTTGGAATACAGACTGTAAGTCTGCAATAAATTCCTTACTACATAGAGACTATCATAACTTCTGTGACTCTAAAGAACCCTGACTAATACAAAACTGGTACCAGCATAGTGGGGTATTCCTGTGACAACCTGACCATGTTTTGGGGAGGACTGTGGAAGGACTTTGGAACTAGTCCTTCCACAGCTAGCTAGAAGAACCACTGGTTGTTAAGAACTCTGTGGGATGTTCTGTAGAAGCTTGGAAGATCATGTTGAGAACAGTGCAGAGATGGAGGCCTGGCTTGTGAAATTTCAGAGGGAAGATTAAAGACTCTTATCAGGGCCATGTTGTTTTGAATGTGAAGATTCTGTGGTTCTGGTTAACTGGGGCTGAAGTATCAGTTGTGATTAACAAGATATCAGAACTACTAAAGTTAAAACTGCATTACTGGGACTATTGATGCTGGTTAGCTGGAGCTAAGAAATTA
>NW_022196896.1:137666879-137676142 GCF_008632895.1 Mastomys coucha | reverse complement strand
GGGCATTTTCTCAATTGCTCCTTGTGGGTGGTGCCATCCCTGGGCTGGAGGTCTTGGGCTCTATAAGAGAGCAGGAGGAGCAGGCCAGTAAGGAACATCTCTCTAAGGCCTCTGCATCAGCTCCTGCTTCCTGACCTGCTTGAGTTCCAGTCCTGACTTCCTCAGGTGATCAACAGCCATGTGGAAGTAAGCCAAATAAACCCTTTCCTCCCCAACTTGCTTCTTGGTCATGATGTTTGTGCAGGAATAGAAACCTGAAAAAATAGAAATAGACTAAGACAAGTAGATAACTCCTTTTCCTCTAAATGTAATGAAATTTGAGCCACAGTCCTGATTAATACTTTCACAACCAAAGAAAAAACAGTTAGAAGACAAGGGCCTAGCCATTTGAACAAAAGCAACAGTGAGAAAAATAGTTCACTAGTTTTCCATGCTTATTTTTATATACTCACATATTGAATAATTATTTATTATTGAATACTTGTTATATACAGAGCACATAGTGAGGAGTCACTACAGTCAACATTATTTTTTTTTTTCTTAAACCAGAGCCATGGGGGTGGTATCCAGTTAATAGCCCTTCATAGGCATTGGCTCTTTCCAAGACATTATTATTATTTACTTGGAAAAAAATTCTTTGCAAGGATAGAAGCTTCCCAAACTCTAGTCTTCTCCTGATTCTGCCTTATTTATTCTGAGCTTGGGAAAGGCAAGAGAAAGAAAGTTGACATATGAATGACTATTTTTGTCTCAAGAATTTTTCTTTTGTTGTTGTTCATGTTAGCTCATGAAATTTGGGAATGCTATTTGCAGCTCTTCATTGCTCAGTATTTTTTTTCTTTTTCTCTAGTCTTTTTTTTCCTGAAATGCCTTTTACCCATTGCACAGATTTGGTAGCATTTCTTATTCTTCTATACTGAACTCATCCAGATGCCTTAGACTTGATGAGGGTTCTTTTCCCATTTTGCTTTTTCCAGAGACAGCATATTTTCTTGTTCATCCCCAAGATCTAAAGTCCCACAGTCTTTACATATTAAAAGTTCAATCAATTTAAAATGTCCAATGTCTTTTAAAATTCAAAGTCTTTTAACTGTGGGCTACTGCTGTAACTGGGCTTTACCAATAGCCTCTCATAGACTGTCTTCACGGTGCCAAGCCTCAACTCCTTTGCATGACACCTTCAGTCCTGGGCCATCAATTGCAAATCGAGGCTGCACCTTCACCAATGGCCTTCCATGGCCTCTCACTGTGCCGAGCCTTAGCTTCTCTCTATGACTCCTTCGTGCTGTCAAAACCAGTACCACCTGGGTGACTCCTACACATTACCAAGTCCTGCTGCAGCACAAGGTACAACCTTGGCTATTTCTGGAACACAGCCTCTGTGCTCTCAGAAAACACTTTTGTGTAGCTCAGACTGTCCTCAAACTTGCCATCTTTGATCCTTTTGTCTCCTCCTTCTGAAAGCTGGCATTACAGGCATGCGCCACCACATGTGGGTCACTTTGTCCTTCTTAATCCACAAACCAAAGTTAGAAGGCTCTCACAGTCCCTATGGGTGTGAGTCATGGAACTCTGCTTACAGAATACAATTACTCTCCACATCTGTGTCTGCCTTGCTTCACTCTGAGTTCTGAGGTGGTAGATTCTGTGCTGTTCAACTTTTGTCCTCAGGATATGGCACAGTTTGTGTCATTTCATGGAAGCCCATTCAGTGTTCACTCACTGATTAAAATGTTATTGATTCTGCCAAACTCCTCAAGAGGATCCCATTTGGCACAAAATCTGGTTCACCCTGCACATCATGGCTTATAAATTCAATATCAGTCAATATTTATTATCCTTGTTTTGTGAATAGTGTAGCATCCAAAGATGATTAGCCTCGTAGCCTATTAATAGGTATCTCACTATTGTTTGATTTTTGAAATTCATTAAGTTCTAGTAAATTTGTGGTGTTAAATACTTATTTCTTAACCTGGAGATAAGTGATTTCAAAAATTCCTAGAAGTTTTCCCACAAATCCTAACTTTTGAAAGCTCTTCGTCATGAATATTTATGACACTTAGAGATACTTTCTTTAAATGCACCCCCCCCCCACCTCAAAGAAAGCAAAAGAAATCTAGGTTGAATGAACAGAAGCAGGAGTAACTTTAATATTATTTATTTGGGACTGCCAAGGGTTTCTTAGTATGGTTTTGAGCCAAGCTGATGGGTTATATATAAATAGAAGGAAAGAAAAGAAAAAAAAATCTCAATGAAAGTTATTCAGTTGTTTTAATGAGTTTTAAATCCACCAGATTAAGAGAAAATTCATCTGACTTAATTGAGTGACACTAATTGGTGAGGAGAAGGAAATCAATAGGCTGTGCTGTGTAGTTATCGAAAGTTCATATTTTCTTCTAATTTACTTCTGACAGTTTAACCTTCCTCCTTTGTGCTCTGTGAGCAGATTCTAAAAATAGTACTGTAGTTATTGAGATACACCAGAGCATATTAGGAAACACTCTGTGTATTTAGTTTGTTTTTATGTTTTAAATCGGAGATTAAGTTTTTGTGTTTTTTGAACTGCTTCCTTGAACATAAAAATAGTCATCATGTGATATAAATCATGTTTTATTGATAAAGTTTATGAGAGGATGAGGTGGTTTACAGAACTAAGAGAGGGGAGAAAGAAGGTTTGTAGGAAGGACAAGACTGGCTTGGAACAAACAGGAGGGAAATTCAATTGGCCTTTGGTGTCTGGGTGCTCTGTACCTACTGACTCAATTAATGACAGAAAACATTAACAAATGTACTTACAGTAAACATTTTTCAGAATTCTTGTCATTATTCCCCTTAAAACACAGCATAAAACATTTGTGCTTATTTTTTCTTTTGTCTTTTAAAATTTTATTATATTTATTTATTCATTTGTTTACTTATTTATAGTGTGAGTACATGCATGTACTTGTGTGCATGTGTGTGCATGTGTGCATGTACTGGTAAAGGCTAGATAGAGGACAAACTGAGGGGTCAATTCCCTCATTCTACCATCTGGAACTCAGGTCATCAGACTTGATGACAAGTGCCTTTACCCATCGAACATCTTCCCAGCCCTAACATTTATATTGTGTTCAGTAATATATGTAGTCTAGAGACAAAAGTACACAAAAGGATGTGCAAATACTACTCCATTTCATATAGGAAACTTGAGTATCCATGGCTTTTGGTATCTCTAGGAGTTGTTAGAATTTGTCCCTGGTGAGATACTCAAGGACAGCTATAACAAGTTTTATTAGGCTGGAGAAAAGACTGTTCCAGGTGAGTCCTATGGTCCAGAATCCCAGCAAGTAAGGACACATGTAGATGAATATGATAGTAGATAGTAGATATATGGAATCAAGATCCCAAAGAGAAGGGCTGCCTGGGGCACAGGAGATGGTCTCTCTGCAGCTCAGGAACTCCAGTCTGATAAGTGTCTCTTCACCATGGCAGAATGTAGAAACAATAAGAATCTTGTAGATATGAAAAGACCATGTAAATATAGGATAGTAGGTATCTCAGGAATAATTTATGAAGACAGATGACCTCCACACGATTCTAGGGAGAAGGCCATCCCCCAACCCAACTGCAGAATGGAGACTGAGACAGAAATTATGTTTATTAAAAGTTGGATTATTGTGCACACCTGAGTCAGTGGACAGAGATGAATGTTCACTCTAACCACATTTCCTGGGGCCAAACATCTTAGATCATTATGTGCTCATGAGGAGACATAGTTTTATTTGATTGCATTTGTTCATTTACTATAATTTGATAATATTTCCTATGAGCACACATTTAAATAATTATTCAACTAAAATGATGTTCTCAGAGTTAGCCAGGCAAAGGGGGTTTGGAATCAGAAAACTCTAGTCCTGTCTGATACTTCAGCACATGGTTTAGATTTGAATCTCATTATGATTTAGCACAAAATAGAGCAGACTTTAAATGTGGGTGTGGTTATATGCAGTAAATATTTCTTAAAATCATGAATATAGTACAAAGTGCTAATAACTTCCATCACTGACATCTGGTCCCAGGTTTTAGAAGGGGTCCTTAGAGTTTCCCTTGAATCTTTGCTTAGGAGTATATAAGATTTTAGTGGTTGTCCTAAGTTTTGAGGTAGCTTGAAGAGGTGGGGAAGCATGTTGGCTCTAGCTTTAGGGCCAAACACTTGATTTTGAAAGGCTAGAGTTCATGTCCTGTGAACATGGACCTCTGTAGTAGGTTATCACTATGTTAATTGGACATGAGGTCTCAAGGACACCCTGGCTATATCTGGCCTCCCACACTGGTATCTGAGTTATTGTCTTTGTATAGCTGCACTTTGATTAGAATATGAGAATCTATTCCACTGACACAGATCACATGGCTGGGCAATACAAATTAATCCCTAGTTTCTTTCCTATTAACAACGCAAGACATTTTCAGAGTCATGGTTGGTGCTGATATTGTTTGTGAATGAGCATGGCTGGTATCTATAAATAGATATCTATAAATATATAAATATAATATAATATAAATATATAAATATAATATAAATATAATATAAATATAGCTATAAATAGGCTTGGGCTGCCTGGAATTCTATCTTCAGCAAAGTCCCTTTTCTTCTTCTGCTGAACTACCTTTAGAGGGGGCTTATGTGATAGCTGTTTCTGTTAAGTAGCTTGTGGTGATGCTGAGGGGCTTGAAGTCCTGCATTACCATATCTCATGAATATGTTTCTTGCTTGTATGGATTGCAGTTTTTTCATTTAGAGTGTATACAATTACAACAAGGGTTTTATCCACTTTCCAGGCAGGATGCTTGGCTGCAGGGTTGTGGCACAAACCTTAATCTGCACCTAAGGTCATCTTTCTGATATGACTTTGTGAAAAATCAGTGTATCTTACCATGATATTCTGAGCTCCATGGAAGACACTTTTATGAAAGGTATGAGTCTTTCTGGCAGTTCACCTTTGCTGGGGAAAGCAGTGGGAGTTCTGTTGATCACAAGCACAAGCTTAGAGACTTCTCAATATTTTAATTCTCTATTAGCATGTGATGAAATGACCTGGGGAACTGACCCTTAAAGCAGGCATTAGCTTCTGCTTTGTCCTTGAACTATTACAAAAAATCAGGGTTGAGGAGATGATTCAGTTAGCAAAGTATTGATACTCAAGCATAAGGACCTGGAGTCAATACCTGTCACACAAAAGCTGGGTGCAGTGGTGTATACCTATAATCCCAGCACTGAGAAAATAGTGGATCCCTAGAGCTTGTTGGCTAGTTAGTCTGACTGAATCAGTAAGCTGCAGGTTCAGTGAGAGGTCTCGTTTCAGAAACTAAATGAAGAGTGACTGAGGGAGACACTAGACTTTGGACTCTTTTTTCACATGCATACACACCTGCACATATCTGCACATACATGAACAGAACAAAACAACTTAAATCAATCACTCTTGCTTCAGAACTTTAGTTAAGAATTCTGACATTGAGCCTTTACAGGGACATTTCTCTTTTCCCTGTTTTTATTCTCTCTTTATTAAAGTATATTAAAATAGATGAGTATTCCTATTTTTCAATTATATCTTTGTAGCTAATACCTCAAAACAAGATAATCTAATACCATTTAAACTTCAAATTTTGAAGAGTGGGAACTAGCCCATGAATGTGAAGCCTACATTCTAAAACAACAGACTAGACAACCTGTGCTGAATATTTGGAGCAGGGTGTACTGAGGGAAAGGAAGAGCTGAGTTGAGAGAGTACCAAACAATTTTCCAGTGAGGAGTTACCATTGCAACCTCAATAGATTTCCACAGCCTAGAATTATTAACTTCATGGTTTAGACATTGTTATACAAGGGAGGGATTTTTTTCTTTTATAAAAAAAGAGCTTTTTTTTCTTATCTAATATGTTCAGATTACAATTTCTCCTCCTTCTACTCCTTTTAGTTCTTCCTCATTTTCTTCCCATCTTTTTTCTCTGACATAAAATTTACTAATTATTTGGGAATTTTGTGCAATGTACCCCATCAAACTTACTTCCCATTCCTCCCAGGTCCACCTGCCCTCCCTTATATTCCCCCCAAACAAAACAAAACAAAACAAAACAAAACAAACCCCACATCAAGTCTAATTTGTGTTGCCTACATATTCATTCTAGCAGCCCCTTAAAGAAAACTGAGTCCTTCCCCACCAGCATGCCAGAGGGATCAACTGTGAAGAGCTAGCTACACTTCAGCCTCTTTATTACAATTTTTTAGGACTCTTGTCAATAGCTTCCTGTCTGGACTGTTTCTCTTTTGGGGGTTTTGGATGGGGGAGGTTGTCACAGAAGTCTTCAATGTCTCCTATTCTCAGTAATGAATCTCAGTCATCCATACCACTGCAAAAAAACTTTCTTGCCCATAGCAGAGAGTGGCAGCATGGGTCACCACATGATTTTGGGCAGCATCATAGATTGTAGACTTCAACCTGGTTTCCAGTAGCAGCATGGATCATGAACATCTGGACTCTGGTGGCAGCAAAGACCTTGGATATCAACACAGGGCTCTAGTAGCAGCACAGACCACAGACATCAACAAGATTTTAATTGGCAACACAGACTATAAACAAAAACATATTCCTTGGCATCAACATGGACCACTAACATCAACATGGCCTATGGCAGCATGGATCTCAAACATGGCTTCTGGCACAGTATGGACTATGGAAATCTTTTGAGCAGACTTAATCCAGAAAATGAACTATTCTTCACACAGAATATTCTTGAACTATTCTTGTTGTTTAGAGTCAGTGTGGTTGGGCAGAATATGTATGGGGGAACAGGACACACATAAGCTCCAGGTTGTTGCATACCACTCTGCATTGAGGACCTTTCTGTACCAAAGATGCCAGTACATACAGACAAAGACTCTGTGTAGGCACCCTCTCCATAGTCAGTAAAATGTGTCTTTAGCAATAGGCTTTAATGTCTGTTTGTGGAGAGCAACATTTAGTCTTGACAATAGCCTGCATTGTTTAAGGGTTCCCATTGAACCCCCTTGACCAACAATCTAATTATATGTAATCCAATCTTGGTACTAGAAGCTTTATTTGGTGACAAGAGATGTCCAGTTAGGGCTCTCTCTTCCTCATTATTTTGTGATTTCGTTTAGATCACCTTCATATATGCATATATTTTAGGAAGCTTCTCCTGTATTAGGTTTCCATATAACCCTTCAAATGGCTCTTAATTATAACCATCTCTTCCCATATTCCTTCCCTCATTCCCACCTTTGTCCTTCTCCCTCACTTGATCCTCCCATTTCAGTCTCCCCATTCATCTATACATATCAATTATATTTCCTTTTATTAGGGAGATCTATCTGCTCCTGCCAATCTCTTCCACTATACATAATGTTTGTAGTTCTATGGATTGTAGCTTGGTTATCATTGATTTAACAGAAAATATCCCATATAAGTACACTCATACCATATTTGTTTTTATGGTGCTGGCTTACCTCCCTCAAGATGATTCTTTCAAGTTACATTTATTTACCTGTGAGTTTCATGATTTCATTTATTTAAACAGCCAACTCATAATTCCTTGTATAAATGTACCACATTTTCTTTATCTATTAATCTTTTGAAGGACATCTATGTTACTTCCAGATTCTAACTATTATGAATAGAGTAGCAGTGAACATGACTGAGCAAGTATCTCTGTGGTAGGATGAAGCATCCATTGGGTCTATGTCCAAGAATGATATAACTGGATCTTGAGGTAGAACAATTCCCATCTTCCTGAGGACCACCACACTATTTCCATAGTGTCTGTACATGTTTGTAATCCCACCAGCAATGGATGAGTATCCCCCTTTATTCTACATCCTTGCCAGCATGAATTGTCATTCATTTTATTCATTTTAGCCTTTCTGATGGGTGTAAGATGATATCTCAAAGTAACTTTGATTTGCATTTATTTGATGACTAGGAATCTTGAACATTTAAGTGTTTATCAGACATTTGAATTTCTTCTTTAGAGAATTCTGTTTAGTTTTGTATCTCAGTTTTAAAATTGGGTTATTTGTTTTCTTTATGTAGTTTTTTGAGGCCTTTATATATATTTTGTATATTATCCCTATATTGGATGTGTAGTTGGTAAAAATCTTTACCCATTCTGTAGGCTGCCTCCTTGTCTAAATGACAGCATCCATTGCTATGCAGAAGCTTTTCAGTTTCATGAAGTCCCACCTATTAATCATTTATCTTAGTGCCTGTGCTGAGTGTTCTGTTTAGAAAGTCTTTTCCTGTGCCAATGAGTTCAAGGCTATCCTCCACTTTCTCTTCTACCAGGTTCAGTGTATCTCGGGCTACGTCAAGGGGTTTTTGATCCATTTAAAGTTGAATTTTGTAAAGGGACATTAGTATGGAACTATTTGGATTCTTCTACATGAAGCTGTCCAGTTCGACCATCACCATTTGTTGAAGATGCTGTTTGTTTCCCAGTATGCATTTCTGGTTGGTTTCTTTCTTTTATTTTAAGCAATCATACTGTTAATTATTTAATTAAAAACTATAATACATGTAATTCTGTATATAAATATACATATATAGTTTTAATGGATTTTTTTGCACCTGTGCTGACAAGTGATCCCAGCAAAAGACAAAGACCATTTAATAAAAACCTCTGTGCCAGACATTACACTATTAGTTATTAGTCAGGGCTGTCCATTAATATACCAAAAACAAGCATGCTATTGCTATTACCCCCAGAGGCCCCTGATCTGGAACTGACCTGAATGCCCCATCCCTGAGGACTAGATTTCATGGTAACAGAAGACACCATGTAAGCATCTAAAGCAAATAGGCTACCAACTCGGGTATGGTATCTATGACTCACACCAACTAACATGGAACAAAAACCTTAAGGGTGCAGTAGTGATGCATATGAGAGGATCAGAGAGCTTGCTGTTATTATTTTTGCCTAATGCAAGTATGTTTTACATAAATTCTTTTTAAAATGTCTTTTTCCATTCTGACATATCTTGTTTTCTATAGATGGTAACACATTTCTTGTGTACATCAGATTTCTTCTGCCAAAGCATATGTTCTCTAAATGTTTCTCATAGAAGGCAATATATTTCTTGAGAATTATTTCATATATTTGTTCTTTCATTTTTAAGATTCTTTTTTTGTTGTTTTTTTCTCTTTTTTTAACTTTTATTGCATTATGATGAGAAAAGTTACATGGTTTCAATTTATCTGAATTTGTTAA
>NW_022196896.1:137665276-137666118 GCF_008632895.1 Mastomys coucha | reverse complement strand
TACTTTTGAAATATATAAGCTGTTCTGAAAACCATAGTATAGAATAAAAACATGAAATAAACAATACTTCTAATAGAGAGGCTGAGATAGGAGAAACAAGATTTGAAGACCCTTATGTTGTACACAGCCAGACACAATCACAAACAAACAAGCTGAAAGTGTATATAGATTGTACAATATTAGACCTTTTTCTCTAATTACCAAATTAGAGCATTGGATGACAATCAACAAATTTCTGATTCCTCATATTTTCAGATTTCAACCAATTAGGATATGTTGGTAATATTAATTTTCATATTAAGATAATAAGAAAAAATAATTGTTACTTCCTGTTGTTTTGTTGTAAGAGGTGGAATTAGGTTTGTGTGGATTTGTTGAAAGATTGCTTTCTTGCTTCTTTTAGGGTGTAGTTTTACTCCTTATGTTAATGTTTTCCATCTATTATCCTTTGTAGGGCTGGATTTGTGGATAGATATTGTGTAAATTTTGTTTTGTCATGTAATACCTTGTTTTCTCCAGCTATGGTAATTGAGAGTTTTGCTGTGTATAGTAGCCTGGGCTGGCATTTGTGTTCTTGTAGGGTCTGTATGACATCTGCTCAGGATCTCCTAGTTTTCATAGTCTCTGGTGAGAAGTCTGGTGTAATTCTGATAGGCCTGCCTTTATATGTTACTTGATCTTTTTCCCTCACTGCTTTTAATATTCTTTCTTTGTTTTGTGCATTTGTTATTTTGACTATTATGTGGTGGGAGTAATTTCTTTTCTGGTCCAGTTTATTTGGAGTTCTACAGGCTTCTTGTATGTTCATGGGCATCTCTTTCTTTAGGTTAGGGAAGTTTTCT
>NW_022196896.1:137579642-137664892 GCF_008632895.1 Mastomys coucha | reverse complement strand
TCTATCTCTTGTATTCTGTTGGTGATGTTTGCATCTATGACTCCTGATTTCTTTCCTAGGTTTTGTGTCTCCATGGTTGTCTCTCTTTGTAATTTTTTTATTGTTTCTATTTCCATTTTTAGATTCTGGATGGTTTTGCTCATTTCCTTCACCTGTTTGATTGTGTTTTCCTGTAGTTCTTTAAGGGATTTTTGTGTTTTCACTTGAAGGGCTTCTAGCTGTTTACATGTGTTCTCCTGTATTTCTTTGAGGGTAATATTTATATCTTTCTTAAAGTCCTGTATCATCACCATGAGAAGTGATTTTATATCTGAATCTTGCCTTTCCAGTGTAATGGTTGCTATGGTGGGAGAATTGGGTTCTGATGATGGCAAGTGACCTTGGTTTGTGTTGTTTATATTTTTATGCTTGTCCCTTGCCATCTGGTTATCTCTAGTGCTAAATCTGACTGGAGCCTGTCCTTCCTGTGATTCTGGTTGTGTCAGAACTCCTCGGAGTCAAGCTGCCTCTGTGATCCTGTGATTCTGGGATCCTATGATCCTGGGCTTGTTAGAGCACCTGGGAGTGGAGCTTCCTCTGGGTATTTTGGGACTGACTGCAGAGCTTGCACCCAAGGTCTGCTCAGGAAACCAGCCCAGGCAGACCAGAAGAAATCTGAGCCACTGGGCTGGGAGAGTTCCTGTGTGCCTGGTCCTGTTCGTCCCAGTTACTCCTTGTGTTGGGACAGATGTTGGGATGATCTCACCTCTGATCCTGGGCGTGTCAGAGCGGCTGAGAGTGGAGCTTCCTCTGAATGTTGAGGGACTGGCTGTGGAGCTTTTGGCCAAGGTCTGCTCAGGACACCAGCCCAGAAATACCAATGCATTTATCAAAAAATATATGTCTGTAGGTGTGTGGATTTATGTCTGGGTCTTCAATTTATTCCATTGATCAGGGTGTCTGCTTTTATACCAATACCATGTAGTTTTTCTTACTACAGCTCTATAGTACAACTTGAAATTAGGGATGGTGAAACTTCTTGCAGTTCTTTTACTATTCAAGATTGTTTTAGCTATCTAATTTGTGTGTGTATATGTGTGTGTATGTGTACGCACGTGTGCATGTGCATGTTGCGTGTGTGTTTCCATATGAAACTGAGAATTGTCCTTTCAAAATCTGTGCAGAATTATATTGGAGTTTTAATGGGGATTGTATTGAATCAGTTAGTTGCTTCTGGTAGGATGGCCATTTCTAGTATATTAATCCTACCGGTCCATAAACATGGATGACCTTACCATTTTCTGACGTTTACTTCAATTTCTTTCTTTAGTTTTGCTTGGTTAAAATTATCCTAAGATATTTTATATTATTTGATGCTATTGTGAAAGGCTTTGCTTATATGATTTCTTTCTCAGTCTGTTTCTCTTCATTTTTTTTATATGAGGAACACTGATTTTTGTGAATTAGTCTTGTATCTTCCTACTTTGCTGAAGGTTTTTATCACCTGTAGGAGTTTCCAGGTGGAATTTTTAGGGACACTTATGTATATTATCATATGCAAATAATGATACTTTGACTTATTTCTGTCTTATTTGTATCCACTTGCTCTCCTTCAGTTTTTTGTTCTATTGCTCTAGCTAAGACTTTAAGCACTATATTGAATAAGTATGGAGAGAGTGTAAAACCTTGTCTTGTTTATGATTTTGGTGGAATTGCTTTGAGTTTCTCTCCATGTAGGTTTTTGTTGGCTACGAGCTTGCCGCCTTTATTACGTGGTGATATGTTCTTTGTATCCCTGATCTCTCCAGGACTTTATCACAAAGGGCTGCTGGATTTTTGTCAGATGATGAGATGATCACATAGTTTTGTTTTTCAGTTTGTTTATATGGTAGATTGTACTTATTGGTTTATGTATGTTGAACCATCTTTACCTCTCTGGGATAAAATGATGAGTGGTGGAAAGAAGTTTGGAGAGGAAAATCTGTTTGATCCACTGGAGATGGGGACATGAAGGGAGGTGAGGTCACAGCTGGTAGTCTTCTATAGAACTGGGAATGAGACTGTGGGAATGGATATGGAGGTGAGAAGGAAGAAGTGAAGATCTGTAGTTAGCCTATCTGCTTCCCTGGCCATAGTTCAAGAATTATTTCTTCATCCTTCATAGAAATGTGTAGGTCCTGAGACTCTACAAAGCATCTCTGTCCCAACCAGTAATTTAGGAGTCTCACCTTCTTGGGTTCCACAGTGGCAGGAAAGACAGAGGTATAGGAACTTGGCTTGCTTTTTTTACCCCGAAGGGACAGGTGGTAGCATCTACTTAAATCAGCAGTTCTCAACCTATGAGTCACAAGCTCTTTGGAGGTTCCATATCAGATAGCCTGGATATCAGATATTTACATTATGATTCATAACAGTAGCAAAAGTACTGTTATGTAGTAGCAACAAAATAATTTTACGGCTGTGGGGTCACCATAACATGAGGAACCATATTAAAGTGTTGCAGTATTAGAAAGGTTGAGAACCATAGACTTAGATAGAATTCATTGGTAGAATCAGCTATCTGGCCTTACCTAATTTCAGAGAGGATGGAAAGAAGAATCTCCTCTTCATGATGAGAGTGTGAGCCCTGGTATTTGAAATCAGTAATAATGTCCATACAGTGCACTCTGAATGGGACTAGGACTAAAGTTCTTGCCATGAGGGAGTACTATGTCTGGCATATTTCTATAGTTTTTTTTTCCATCTCAGAATATGTTTAGCATAATTGGATGCCCACTCTACATCTCTTCCTAAGTGTTTGCCATTAGGCTCATTTTTGAGAGTTTGGTTAGTTCTGGGGGGAGGGGAAGAACAGTTGGTTCCATTCTTTATTTGCCTCCTACCCAGTAAGGTCATTTCTTAGCTCTAAGACTTATTAAAGTACTCATATTGCCAAGACCATGTGGATATGGAAGTAGGATTTTGAAGTCACCACAGATTCCTCTGGCTCACTTAGGAGCCATCTGGAAGAGGCCTTAGGGCCAAGGAAGGCATGCTGTTTCACCAGTCTCTGGGAGCCATCCCTGGGGAGCAAATACATACATATTTAGGCTATAAATCACTTTGCTCACTGATGCTAAATTAACTTTTAAACCTTCTAAACTCCTTAGCCAGCTGATGTCAGGATCATGGGTTGGAGTATGCAGCCCATGAATTTAGTATTGATTACACATAAATTGCATTTTTTGTGGGATTTAAGGCATACATCAGTACAAAGGCAGCATTGGTTCCCAAAGGCTGGCCGTAACTCAGAATTACCTGGTATGTGGGTAAAGAACAACTTTCTAGATCCCATTTCAGACTCTCTCTGATCTTGGTTTAATAACTTGCATTATGAGGGTGCCAAATTTAGTGATTTTGAAGGAAACAAAACAAAACAAAAAAGTACTCTTAGAAGTCCCAATACATAAGCAGATAAAATCAAGGCAGCTTGGTGGAATCAGAAGCCATTTGTTCCTAAAATGATCCATAAGGGCTGCCAAAGAAGTCTAAGGACTTCTGAGATAATGGTTGAAATCTTTTAGAGGAGTGAGGGGTTTTTTGAAAGCCTTTGATTTGTGGACCTAAGCGAATAGGTGACAGGGTTGTGGGGTGTGTCTCTTTTCTTTTTGTTAGTTCTTTGTTTCCTGTCAGCTGTGTTTGTCTCTCAGTTGTTTTCTCTGCCAGAGTCTCTATTTTACTCTCTATGTCTATGTCCCTTGTCCTTTTTTCTCTTTCCTAGAACTGATGAAAGCCCAGGATACATATTTCTTCTCCTAGTTCTCAGGTGAATCAGTAGAGATTTGAGAAGAATATCAGAATCCCATTTGAAGATGCAAAAGTTGTTTTGCTTGAAGATTTCCTTAAAGTTTTAGTGGGATTTTCAGATTCATTTTGTGAATTTTGCATTTGGATTTATTAACTTACAGGGTTTAACATTTCCTAATATCTTCCACCCCAGCCCTAGCAGGCAAATGAGGGGCTTATTTAATAAAGTTGTGTGATATGTGGTATAGATTGTGCATGTAGGCTTCTGTTTTATTTTTATTGCATTTAACCACGCAAACACCCACTTGACTCATGATTATTTTGCTCTGGGGATATGGGGTATTTATTATGTTAGAATGATATGAGATCAGACATGACAGACTCCTTCAGGAATAAGAAGCCTTAATTAGGTCCAAAATTATCCTGGTTTATCCTAGGGCTAGTTCCTACAACATCTGAATTTAGCACATTTAACTATTTTATTTTTCAAAAACCATTATTTTTAGCTTCAATAGTAGTGACAGCTATTGTGTGTCTCCTATATTTCTTCATAGTTTTACTCTTAAATAATGCAGCATATTGTTTCTAAAAACAAAGATGTTTGGAAAGTACAACTACATAATGTCTTTACACAAAACAGCAATAAAATTTAGTCAATTTAACTAAAACTAAGATAAAATAAAGATCAAATATTCAGCTTAGGTTCATATGTGACTTTTTTCATAGCAACACCAATATAAAATTTAAAAATTATTATTCATGTTTACTAGTTGAATAAAATAATGGTCCTCGTTGTAACTTTCAATGTGAATTTTTAAGTTCTGAAGTTCAATATACTAGCACTATAATAGTAGTCTGAATATAGTATTATGTGGTATATTCATTCATTCAATATTGTTATATTATTAAATAAGTATTTATAGATATAGAAGTTATAAAACATTGTTAATCTTAAAGATCTTACAATTCAGGATGCCTTTGGAGGTAGGCAGAAAAAAATGATAGTAAAAACCAGGGTTAGGGTTAGGGTTAGGGATAGGGTGATATAAACAAGTGGTCACTGTTATAAGAAATGGGTTTTCATAGTGTTCAAAATAAGTGGAGCTGTCCTGTGGTCCATGGGTCTGTAGCTCTGGAGAGTAATTAGGGCTCCAGCCATAGTTTCAGACATGTCTTAGAGAGGATCTTGAAGGGAATACTTTTAAAAGAAAAGAGTAGGTGAGAATGTTTGTTGTCATGTGTGTGTAGGTGCCTTTGGAGGCCAGAATTGGGCACTGGATTTTTCTGGAACTGAAGTTATAAACTGTTGTAAGCTGCTATGTGGGTGCTTAGATCCAAACTCAAGACCTGTGCAAGAGCATCAGGTACTTTTACCTGTTGAGTTAAATCTTGATCCCAGATAGACCATTTTTTTTTTTTTTTGAAAAAAGTGAACATAAGAAATTGAGGATAGAAGATTAGAAACAAACCTAAAACAAACCAGAGAAGACTCAGAAAGCCACAACATACTCTCTCAAACAAGGACTACTTTTCTCATGGTACAGCTTGAGATCACTGAGTTAAATAAAATAAACCAGGCTCAGAAGGACAAATATTGCCTCTGTCATATGTCTGCCCCTGCCTCCCCCTGTAAGGGAAGGGCTGCAGCATGACTTATTTTTGATGTGTTAGAACGGTGGCTCTCGTCAAGACATACCACACACTAGGCCCAAACAGTTCCTCATGTAAGAGGTTTCATTGAGAGGGAGAGAGGGATTGGTGGTAGAAAGAGAAGAGGGGGAGAGAGAGAGAGAGTAAGGGAGGAGCGTTCCCTATATATATGGGTTCTGACGTAGTTGCCAGCAGGTAAAGGTCGGAGGTGAGCCCAATGGTTTCTGGGAATATGGCGGCCATTGCCCTGGCAACAGGTCTGTGAGGCCCACCTATGTGACATCAGAGGCTTCAGAGGCCCTGATGATAACAATTTTAATGCTGAGTAACACCCCTTCCTCTCAGGGTGGCCTTGTTTGCTTTCTGTACCAGTCATACATGCTCCATGTAAAACTTAATATCTCAAATTGCAGAGTAAAGAGAAAATTGAAAGGAAGCATGTAAAAACAAAATGATGTTTTGAGCAGCAGAAGTGATAAAAATTGATGGACAGAAAACCATACAGTTCTTTGGTGTTTTTATAGTTCCAACTGTACGGCTTCAGAAGGGCAACTGTTTGGGAGAAGGGAAATAATATAAGGGATTGGGAAACAAAAAAAGACCATGTTAGAAAAAAAAAAAGAGAAACAAATTTTGCCTGTTTCCTCTCATGTTGAGTCTGGACTTGTGCGCGTGCGTGTGTGCATGCGTGCGTGTGTGTGTGTGTGTGTGTAACATGAGAACAGAAAGGGGTTAGAGAAGAGGGAGAACAAGAGTGAGTGAAAAGGTAAGAATATAAACAAAATATAAGGTCGTATATGTGAAAGTGCCATAAAACTGTTATTAAAAATCAACAAGAAAATGAAGAAAGCTACTTTTCTCATCAATTTTATTATGGTATTTATTAACTAGAATATCGAATTATTGTAACTCAAGTCTGCTCTGCATGCAAACTCTATAAATTCATCTGCTGCTTTGAACTAAAGAATGTGAAGAAAGCAATCTGCATAGAAACTTAAATAGAAGACTAAAAATTCACAATGGACTTGTTTCGGTTGGCATTATGATACAGATGACTATTATTTGGGATTACTTTCTTTACTAAAATAATAGACAACGTCTTGTGAATTTGCCTTTTACTAGTTTATGGTTTGAACTGCTGACATGCTTATATTTTGAGACCTAGTCTTGCAAGTTTAGATCTACCACATGAAAAACACAAAGACCAGTTCAACCTAGGAGATAATCAATTTTTCATGCTCATTATCATTTAGATGAGTCTTTTATAAGGGAAGGGCTGCAGCATGACCCATTTTAATGCTGAGTAATGCCCCTTCCTCTCAGGGTGGCCTTATATGCTTCCTGTAGCTGTTGTAAATGCTCCTGTAAAACTGTTTGTATCTCTAATTGCAGAGTAGGGAAAAAGCCAAAAGGAAACTTCCAAAATGAGATCCAGAGAAATGATGAAAATTGATGGATAGAAAACTGTTTAGTTTCTTCAATGTTTCTAACTGAATGGCTTCTACTGTCCTGAAGGAAAATGAAGCATGTTCGGAACTTATTTTATTAAAACTTTTATATCTCAACACTATTTAGATAGATTTTAATTCTTCCTTCTGAAATAAAGAAAGACATTGATATTTCTGGAAAGCACAAATGAAAACAGACTCAGCTATAATGGTTGCAGCAGTTGGGGTCCAACGGGCTCAGGACAAGGCTTTAGCTAGGTAGCTCAGAGACTCTCCTATTGGAGTGTAGATAGTCCTATTACAAACTGTAATTTTTTGTGTGAATTGATTAGTTAACAATGTTATAGGACTATTCTGAGTAACTTCCTCTTTATTCTGACAGTTGGGAAAGGTGCTAATGGACACATTGCTTAAGGAATAGATTCACAAAGCTCTGTGGTTGTGCTCTACTCTGATTAAAAATAGCTTTGACCTTTGGCTCTTGCTATGAGGCCACAAGCTTAAATTCATATTGTCTCTCTTACTGTGAACTCATATTGTACCTCTCCTTGGGGATTACCCAGCAGAATGTGTGCATGTAGTAGTAGCATATGCCCTGATGGCGTATGGATATGCCTGTCCAATGGATGATGAAGCAGAAGAAATGACTATTTAGATCTGTGAGGTCTGAATTTGGGGACTTAGAAATACCATCAGCTTTTTCCAATATCAGATCAGATTATTTTTAGCATAGAAAGTATTCTTTTCAACATAGAAGCCTCTGACAGTGATAAGATGATTTCCAAGTTTGTACACAGCAGACGAAGAGCTCACCTAATGTGCCCAGCTTCTATCTCAGTGTTGCTCATTAGAAAGACAATGCTAACCAGCTGTCCCCTGGTGTTCAGAAAAAGAAAGATCCAATTAACTGGCCATCTTCCACCTGGTTCCAGATTTAGCCAGCTCCTTAGGAGCCTGTAAGAGCAGCCAGTATGCATGAATTTTCATTATTAAATGCGAGCTAGGGGGTGAGGGGAGGTGGACTGGGCCAACATTTTCTGAAATATCTTGGAGAGTGATAAGTAGTGCCCTCTGAGCTTGGTTATCTGGAAAGGCAGAGATTTCACCAGATACTGTTAAAACCGTTCCTTATTGTGAATATTGTGGGCACGTGAAGCCAGAAATACAATACATTTCTATGAATGCAGGCACAGATCCACTGTGAAATGTGATATGTTTAGCTGAGCTTTTCTCTTTGGTAAGAGTGAGATTTAGAATGTGAAGCTCCTCTCAACTATCTTGTAACTAACCATACACCTGTATTGGAACAATTAGATTTCACAGGAACTCATTACTCAAGCTTTCCTTTGTGAATCTGTCAAAAATATCATGATTAACTTAAAATAAAGGCAATGTCTAGAGCCCTTCAGTCATTCAGTCTTCCATCTTTTAAAAGTCAAGCACATAATGGGTTCCTGACCACTTAGGCTCAGGAATAAAGCATCTAATGATATGACTCCTGGAAATGCTTCAGGCCTATGCATTCCTGGAGCAACACACCATTCTCAATAGAGCCATCAATAAAGCAATCATTTCTCAGCAGCAAAGACTGAAAAATCTGTGTATTACACTTTCCAATCTCTTCAAAATCACATTTAAAAAAATCCATTTTGTTGCAAGATGACCAATCTCATCTGATTTGTAAGCTGTGGCCTCAGAGGAAATATGGAAGGCTTGGAGTCGAAACCAGGGAACAAGTGTGTCAGCAGGAAGCAGACACTTCCTTCCTGCATTTCGAGTTTGCAGCTTCCAGGACTTGCTTTAAAACATGTCAGTTTGCAATTTGTTAAATTGTGTAGCATAGAATCATTTATTTGTCAGTGAGTATGATATCTATTCCATCCCTGGCATCTGTGTGGGGCTTATACATACCTATTCTTTTGGTCTGCTCAAGAAAACCCAGAAATCTCATTTCATATCATTACTAATTGTGAAAGATTTTTTTAAAAATGGATTTTAAGTGTCAGGTGCCAGTAAAGATATTTCTTCCCTGGTAGTTTTTTAGCATTCTCTGAGTAATGCTGCAATACATTCAGAAAAGAAATTTCTTTTTCTGCTGAAAAGGTTATTATATCTCTGTGTATCAGAAAAACCTATTTCATGTAATAAACCCAATGACATTTCTTTAGGTCACTTGAGAGTCATACATCTTAATTTACATATATTTTCTACACTAGTTATATCCTATCTATGATCAGAAACCAAATATCTTATTTAAATTGGATTTCTAGGACTTTAAAAATGAAAAACTTAATAAGGAAACAATGCTTTCTATATTATAATCACAGTATTGATGCTTAAAAATTGTTCTAGGAGAAGTTATTTGTCATTGTGAATTGACTGGCTAACACTTGATTTGCTTATATCTGGTCAATAACTTAATTTTTTTCTTTTGTAATTCTCAAGTCCTTCCCCCTACTTCCATCCTTAACACTTTATTCTCCTGATTGTGAATATTATGACTGTCATGTGACTTAATGACTTCAATATTGGCTCTTTCCTTAGTCCTCTTCTGTGGCTCTGATATCTTCCCTTTGTGTACACATAAAATTATAATTATTGTTAGGAATGGTTGTGAACAACTATAAGCTTAATACTTGGAAGATGGAGACAAGAGGGTCAAGAGCTCAAGGCTGAGCTTGAGGTCAGCCTGGACTACTACATGATAGACTGTCTCAACCATGCCTTCTCTTCAGTTTCTGTTCCTTCCTTCATGCCTCAACTAATACTTTAAATGAAGATGTGCTGAATCCCGAAGAATACTTCTAGCTAGAGAGAACACTGAATTAGGAGCCTTATAGTCTTCTATATGTTGGAACTATGGTCTGAGATGTAGACTGGGGTGAGAAGCACTAGTTACTCAGAAGAGGGAGAAGTGGCAAGTGCTTAAGTGATCAAAAGTGCACAATTAGATTAGATCCTGAACAGATAATTAAAAAAGAATGATTATAAGAATGCTCAATGAATTCAAAGAAGTCAAAATAAAATCCTGAATGAATTCAAAGAGACTACAAATAAAGGGCTGGATGATGTAAGGATGTTCAATACAGATATGAAAGAATTATAAAAAGAAAGAAATACTGACTAAAATTGGGGCCTGGAAATATAGTTCAGTAATAGAGTGCTTGCCTAGTACAGGTGAGGTCTCAGTTTCAACAACTGATACTAAACACATACACACACACACACACACACACACACACACATACACACACACACACACACACACACACACACACACGCTTGAAATTCAGGAAATGAAAAATCTTAATAAGTCAAAGAAAAAACTTTATTACTAGAATGGATCAAAGAGAAGACCTAGCAGTATCAGGGCTCAAACACAAGGCAGATGAATTTGAATACTGAATTAACACTCAATATAAGATATTAAGAGCCACTTGCCCACCTCTATAGGTACCGTGATATATGAGAAAAACTCAATCCAGAAATTTACAGACATTTAACACTCATAGGGCTTCTCTGCAATTGTGGATCTGCACACTGCACTCTATTCCACAGTTCTGCCTGTCTCTTGTGAGCCCTGCTCCAAACCCAGACACAAAGGTGAGAGGTCTCTGTGCTAACCCCCCCCACCCGCCATCCCCAACCTCCCACCCCAGCACCTGCTGGTATCCCAGCAAGTCCAAGAGCAGTGAGCTCTACCCTGCCCTATTGGAGCTCCATCTTCCTTCTGGTCCACATCTCCATCTACAATTGAGGATTTGAACCCCACACTCCAGCCCACAGGTCTGTTTGTCTTTTGGGAGACCTGTAGCTATGTGGGACAATCAGTCTCAGAGGCTTACTACTCCTGGAGACTGCCAGGACAGTCAACATCACAGACAACCAGATTGGTAGGATTAACATAATGAAAATAGCCATCTTAACCAAAAGCAATCTACCATCCCCATCAAAATTCCAAATTTTTTTTTTTTTTTTTTTTTTTTTTTTTACAGAAAGAGCAATTCTCAATTTCATATGGAAAAACAAAGAACCCAGAATAGCTAAAACAATTTTGTACAATAAAAGAACTTCTGGAGGAATCATCATCCCTGACCTCAAGCTGTACTACAGAGCAGTAGTGATAAAAATTGCATAATATTGGTACAGAAACAGATAGGTTGATCAATGGAATCAAACCGAAGACCCAGAAATAAACCCATACAGCTATCGATAGTCGATTTTTCACAAGGAAGCCAAAAATCATACAATGGAAAAAAAATCTTTAATAAATGGTGGAAGAATGCAAATAGATGAATATTTATCACCCTGCACAGAACTCAAGTCCAAGTGGATCAAGGCCCTCAACACAGAATTGGATATAGAAGGGAAAGTGGGAAATAGCCTTGAATACATTGGTACAGAAGACAATTTCCTGAACAGAACACCAATGGCTCAGGTTCTAATATGAACAATTGATAAATGGGATCTCATGAAACTGAAAAGCTTCTCTAAAGCAAATGACCCTGTCAATTTAATTTTTGATAATTATGTCTTTCTTGAATGGTCCCATGCATGCTTTCTTGTTCTCCATGGTCTGGAAATATCTGTGCACAAACTAGGATGGGTTATTGATAAACTTTTGCCCAGTCTTTTCCAGAGCCTGCCATTTAGTTTTCACTAGCAACAACTGAAGAGAGGATCACCCACTTCTTGGTTCCCACCACAAAGCCTTTCAGCATGGCAGAGTCTTTGGTCACTTCACCATAATTGACAAAGCCATTTTGTGTGTGGATGCTCTCATCAGATAGATAACAATCTGTGGAATCATTTTGTTTTGATAAGACTGCCATCCTTGACAAAGTAGCCCTGATAAATCTTATACATTTTGTTCTTGGTGGTCTGATTGTAACCTTTCTACTTAGCTTGAGCCACAGGGAATACCACACAGGTAGGGTGCAGGCCCCAATACAAGCAACATTGAGTGTACCTCAGTGAGTTTTTGGATAGATTTTCTAGCTGTGCCAGTCACTGGCAATTCCACAGCAGCCTTTGCCTTTAGTTGCCTGGTTGGTAAAGGTTATTTCATCCTGCCTAACCACCTGATTCTTTGTGACCTGTTGCTCTAGTTTTTCCCCAATCCAGTCTTGGTTCTCAGATGGATTGATTCCATTTTCCTGACTTTCCATCAAGTGGTCCTTCTGGTGAAGAGGAATCAGGCATATCTGTATGTACACAAGAGTGTGGATGACCTGACCTCACTCATGCTGCTAAAGTCTTTCTCCAGTTGTTTCCTACACAGGTCATTCTGCCATTTCTTTCAGTGTTTGGAGGAACAATTCTTGAATCTGTGCCAATTCTTATAGAAGCACCTTCTGTGCACATTAATGGTATCCTTAGCAAAAATGATCTTAAAAGTTCTGAAGCCTATTGAGGTATCTACATATCCCTTAATGCCCACAGATACCATGGGTGATGTCTCCATAATGGTTACAGCAATGACAAATTTATTCTTGTTGTATCCTGGTATATCAACTACTTGGCATAATATGGGTCATGTCACCCTTATAGTTCAAGAAGATTGTGAGGTTGACTGACTTGGAAAGGTCAACCTTGGGGAAGTTTTTCACTTTACTACAATGATTGCTTCTGAGGTAAGACACCCAAGAACTCATGTCTGGGATGCAGAGAACTTTTTGTTAGACATTGTGCCATAAGACCCTACTGGTAGGGTATCATCATTTATCAATCTGTTATTACACAATGAGTTGTTTGGAATTTTTGAAATATTTCCAATGACTCTTTTCAGTAAACTCTAAGACATTATAAACACTTTTAGCAAAATAGTAGGGTACAAATAGACAGAGATTAGTAGCATTTCTATATGTCAATAATGAGTTTACATAGAAAGAAACCAGGAGAAAGACAATCACTCATAGTAGCTTAAAACACCAAAAAACAAACAATAAAAAATCAACCAACTAACCAATCTACTCACCAAACCAAACAAACCAAACAAACAAAATTCAGGGCCTAACAAATTGCATCCAAACAAGTTTGGATGAAAAGAAAATTCTTCAAAATATCATTTTTCAAGGCTGTCAAGATGAAAGAGAAATATCTGAACAAGGATGGTATTCATTAACTAAACTGACTCCATTATTTACTTTTATGAGCACAAATAGAGCATTTAGGCTCAAATGGTTTTAATGAATAAAAATTTCCAAACTTACAAGAAAGAACACATCAAAGAATATAAACCTTCCTTTCTAAAGAATGGGACACACTTTCTAATTAGGTTTATATAGTCAGCAAAGTATTGATTCAAAGAGTTGAAGAGATGGCTCAGTCATTAAGAGCATTTACAGCTCTTGCTGAGGACATGAGTTTGGTTCTCTGCACCCATGTTAAATGACTCATAACTTCTCATAACTATAGTTCTTGACTACCATACTCCTTCTCTGGCCTCAGAAGGTATCCACACATATCTGAGATATGTTTTCACAGATAATACACATAAGTGAAAATACAAAAAGAAAACAAAGGATTATATACTTTTGATAGTTTACTCCTTTGTGAAAATATTTAGAAGATATGTATATATATATATATATGTATATATATATACACACACATATGTATATATTCCTCTCCCCTTCCTTCTCTTTCTCCCAGACAATGAATTTCTTTTAAAATACAAATGTAAATGTGGGGATGAACAAGGAATATATTCAAAGACCACCTCTGAGAGGCCCAGCTTCTGTCCAAAATAGTACATGAGATCTTTAGATCCATCCATGGCAATCACATAGTCCTCTTGAGGGATAACTTATATAGAATAGCTGTCTTCTCTAAACCAGACATTGTGCAGAGCCAGGGCACTGCAGTCTGTGTAAAAGAATTCTCATCAAGGACTTGAGCCTCTAGGCAGCTATGCTCTGGTACACAGCTGTATCTTTAACTGGGGTGCCTCTATTGGGGAGTCCCCTAATAGGTGAGATCTTCTGTAGAAGACCAAGTGGTAAACCATCATGTTGGGCAAGAATCCACAAGAAATTTAAGATTATTTGCCTGAGAGTTAGAGTTTTATTTTATTTCTTGTCTTTTTTTTTTTTTTTTTTAAAGTGAGTAGCTGGGTAGTGCTGAGATGAGTCATGTGGACTCGAGCTCAGGAATTGAAACATAGAAAGCAGGCTCTTATCAGTGAGTGCATACCATGTGTGTTCTTTTGTGATTATGTTACCTCACTCAGGATGATATTATTCATATCCATCCATTTCCCTAAGAATTTCATAAATTCTTTTTTTTCTCGATCAATATGTTTATTGTCTTTATGATTTCCCAGTTTCCCTCCAAAAAACAAACAAACAAACAAACAAAAACAAGAACAAAACCCTGTTGCCTCCCCCCCTCCCCATACCTGCAACCCCACCCTCTCCCAGTTATTGGCCTTGGCATTCCCCTACACTGGGCACAGAACCTTCACAGGGCTGAGGTCCTCTCCTCCTATTGATGATCGAATTTGTAAACCTCTACTATACACATGCTGCCAGAACAATCAGACCCACCATATGCAGTCCTTGGTTGGTGGTTGAGACCCTGGACTATCCCCTGAGAGACTCTGACAGTACCTGACTAATACATATGTAGAAATTCTTTGTTTTTAATAGCTGAGTAGTGCTCCATTGTGTAAATTTACCACATTTTCTGTATCCATTCCTCTGTTGAAGGACATCTACTAACTAGTACCTTCAGAGCTCCCAGGAACTAAACCACCAACTAAAGAGTACACATGGTGGGACTCATGGCCCTAGCTGCATATGTATCAGAGGATTGCCTAGTTGGTCATCAATGGGCGAAGAGGCCCTTGTTCCTGTGAAGGTTCTGTGCCCCAGTGTAGGGGAATACCAGGGCCAGAAAGCAAAAGAGTGTGGGTTGTTGAGCAGAGGGAGGGGGGAGGGAATAGGTTTTTTTTTTGGAGGGGAAACTGGGAAAGGGGATATCATTTGAAATGTAAATAAAAAAAATATCTACTAAAAAATAAATTAAAAAAAAAAGGAGAAAAAAGAGAAAGCAGGGTCTGAGGTCCCCTACTGTGGAGATTGCAGGTTGCTCTGAGTCAGAGAGTTGTAGAATGGAAGTTGCCTATTTCTTGGGGCAGAGGTTGATTGAACTGTGAATTTATAAAGTTGGGATTATTTCTTTTAGGATAGATTTATATACAGATTTTGTCCAAAGCGCATGGAGAATTTTGCCTGCGGTTTGGAACTAGGATAGGGAAAATTAGTCACTGACTTCAAGTAGAGAGGGCAATGAACAGGTATTAATAAAATAAATGTCTTTGGCTCCAGGCAGAGAGTTGAACAGATAGATGGTATAACAAGATGGCTGCTATAGGCAGAGGGCTTAACACGTAAAAACTACCTGCTTTGTAGAGGCAGATATTAGTGAAAGTTTGAATTAATTGCTTTAAAGATGGTATAAAATCACTTTACTTGCCTTGCAGGATACTCATATTCTGTCTAATGTGGGCTCCGTAGGAATACTGGATTTTATATTCTCTTGGCAACATAGGAAAGGCCTAAATATAGGCACATACAGTATTTTAGTTTACATCATTTGTTTTGGATTGTTTTAATTTGAACTAGGGTAGGGAATATTAGTCACTGACTCCAGAGTAGAGAGTGCAGTGATAATCATTGCCTGCTTTGAACAGGTATTAATCATCTATGTCTGTGATTCCAGGTAGAGAGTTCAACAGACAGATATTATAGGTATTCATAAAATATGTCTGTGGCTCTGGGCAGAGAGCCAGACAGAAAAATAGTATAGATTGTTTAACCAGCCACAGGAAGCTCATATTCTGCTTACATGGGCTCCACAGGAATCCTGAGTCTTTTCCTGCTTGGAAAGATAGGAGAGGCCTAGTATAGGCACATACAGTATCTTAGTTTACTTCATTTGTTTTAGATTGTTTTGATTTTCAAAATGGGAGTGATTTTGAGTTTTGTGGTTTATTATTCTTCTGGGAGAGAGGTCTAAATAAAGGGTTTTCTGAATACTGGCTCAAAGATATATTGATTTGGAAAAAGGTTTTGTCTTTGTGTTTTTGGAAAAGATGATTAAGGTATTTATAGAATTATATGGATCAGATTTGATAGACGAAGACCCACTGAAGAACTAGATTCCAGAGAATCAAACAAAAAGGTTATCTTGATGATGTTAAAAAACTGTTTTGAGATTTGTTATATTACAGAATATACTGCCTCGGTGAGTCTCTGCTTGAACTCTGGATGTCTTGGACTTTCAGCCAGATCCGGTCAAGACATAGACATCAGAGACTAAATCAATCATTGGTGTGGACTTCTTAAGGCCAACCAAATCTATTTTCCCTCCTTGCTCCCCTTAAAAATATCTCAATGCCTATATTCAGCTTGAAGAAATTATGAAGAGTCATCATCCCAGTTCCTTGGGCTTTGGGGCTGGAGAGGGTTATTGATAGGTTGTCTTTCTAGGGAATGTAAAAATGGTCATGATTGGATCAGAATTGATTGCATAGCCATAATCTCATTTTGTAGAAATCTTTTTAATTGTTACTAAGTTGAAGTCATAGTTTTTTATTTTGGTTCAGAATTTATTTTGATACAAAATCAAGGTTTTAATTGGTATAAATTTGTTCTATTGATACAAAAAATTTAAAAATACAGGGCTTAGACCCAGTCCTTCTGTAACTGTTATTATAAACTAATTTGAGATGATTAAGCCTGTGAGTTAAGGGCCAAACAGCAAATTCATGGCTCTGAGTTTATTGTTAGGGTGTCTTCAGAGATTTTAATTAGAAATAGATGAGAGTAGTTAATGCAGAACAGTCCAAATTACTTTATATAGATAGTTGGTTTTCAAAAACATTAGAAATCCGCAGAATGTGGCAGTTAATGTTATTTATTCACTTGTTGTTGAGACAAATCTTCCCATTCATGGATTCAAAGAAGCAACTGAGCATCTTTCCTCCAGGTGAGGCTGTACATTTGTGGCTAGGTCACCACTGGGCAGAAAATTGCCAATCTTTCTTGCAGACCTGTACTGTTCTTGAAATTGAATTGTGTTCTTGAAATAACACAATTTACAGGTTAGGAAAGTTTAATTCTGTTGAGACAGAATAGGCTAGTCCTTAATATTCCTGTATTTCTAGGGTCTGTCAGATGATTCTGGGCCAGAAGGCTGAAGACATGCTCCATTTTCTTGACTTGCTGGGGCTGAATAGGCTGGCAGCTGTCTCTACAATTTGTCTCAGACCTGAAAGCTGTGTTAGGGTTCCTATATGTTTTCAGTTAATATTGGTCATTCTCAGATTACTGATGGTGTTGAAAAACTTCTTATGGTCTCATAGCCAACCCAGGATATTCACTTTGAGAGAATAGATTTGAGAGGATGGTTTTCAGATGGCATACAATCTAAAGCCAGGACATGAGTCAGGTGTAGAATGATAAGGATTTTAGTTTAGGATAGATGACAATGTTCTATCTTAATGACAAAATTGATGGGCTGGGTGTTAGGTTTATCTATACCTTATAGATTATAAGATGGTAATAGTTGTGCTCTACTTATATTTTTCCATATAACCAAAACTCTAAATCAATAGGCTTTGTTTTTTATTAGAACAGAAAGGGAGAAGTGTTGTGGATGGGCCTGGTGCTGTTTGTATGCTAATTCTGCTCTCCTGGGAAAGGCTGTGGACAAGGAGTGATTCTTACTCAGGTGACTTCTTGTGAACCAATCCCCTAATGAATAAAGGAGCCAATCACTGGGCTAGTAGGCAGGACTTCCAAGCTGGAGGGAGAAAGAGAGGAAGTAGGAGAGAGTGAGATCCTTTTTCGAACAAGGACATCAGAGGGGTAAGATGTAGCTGCTAGAGTTTCCTGGTATCATGGTGGATCCACAAGAATTTGCCCCTGGAGGAATTGGATTTTAATAAGGCTTAGTAGATTAGGTTTTAGTTGTTGCACTTAGAGATTGAGTTACCATTGTTTCTGAACTATGTTTGGGTTGTGTTTTCCTTCACGAAGCAGCTCATCTGGGCTCAAGAGAGAAAGGTACAGTGGCAAAGTGTGAGTTTGCAAGAGGTGCACCACAAAGGCCATGGGGGATTTGAAGCATGTGGCTGATGTGGTAATGACTCGATAGTCAGGAACCTAGTGAGCTGGGTAGAGAGATTGTGGAGTTCTGAGTCAGAGTCTCCACAGATAAAAACAGGTTGGCTATTGCCCACCAGTGCATGGGTGGCCAGGCTGCTGGGGCAGAGGCACAACTGCAGGAAGGAGACAGTTCCTTTTTTAATATTTCCCACAACAATGTGAGGAAGAAAACAAAGGACATATACTTTTTGTCTGACTCAACAATTAGTGCTTTTCAATTTCAGTACTCTCCCTACTATTCCTCCCATTGTTTGGGTTCTTCTGCTTTTTAGGAACATTTGTTAGGGGCTGCCTTTGGCAGAGAAATGACCCCCATGTCTCTACTTATTACCTGATCCTACACTGGTGCTGTTCCACCATAGAAAATGCAGCAGAATGGAGTTGACATTTTCTGTCTTATATTCTTGCTCAGATTATTGCCATATGTGACTAATGGTTTACTTGTAACTTTTATTTGGACTTGCTGTCTTAATCAGCTGCCCTGACATCTGACAACTCAGCCATTTCCTGTTCAGGTTGGTGCCTAGCAACTACACCAATCATTTTGGAATTTTAAAGAAATATTTCAGGCAGACGATCTCAGCTCATGCCCTGCCAGCTGAAGAAGAAGAGGCTGAACATAGCATCATTTGGTAGAGATTGACTACATTCATCTTGTTCCTGTGGTGCAAATATCAAATTTACCTCCAGAGGACTTCTCTCTCTCTCAAATAAAAATATCTTCAAAGCCCTTTTGAATGCAGGCAAAGAATTAAAATTTTTCATTAACTTTTCTCTTCCTCTAAGGACTGAGGAAATTTTTATTTTTTTATTTTTTAAGCTATGCCTATTGAATTAGAGTTTTGGTTATATGGAAAAAAATCCCAATTTTTAAACCAAAAGGTAGATGAAAGAAATTTGAGGTCAAAGAGTACTATGCTTGTTACATTTCTGTGTATCTATCATCTCTCTCTCTCTCTCTCTCTCTCTCTCTTTCTCTCTCTTTCTCTCTGTCCCTCTGTCTATCATCTATCTACATTATCATCTCTGTGTATTCTAAACAAAACAGCACCCATCTTCATCAAACCAGGTGTTCTTGCTTGCAAGAGTTAATCACAAGCTCCAGGCTTGTGAAGTATTTACATTTTCTCACAGAAGCAGTGGGCAGAAGGGTCATTGGACCTGAGATTTTACCCACTCCTTTCAGCAATTTGGCTGCAACATCTATTTATGTTTCTAATTTTACTTGCTCTCTGGTAGGGCTAATTAGGTTGGGGAATGTTAATTTATAGTGAATCTCATTCATTTATGTGAGTAAGGGCCAATTGTTATTTACACTGGGTAAAGACTTTCTAGTGAGGCTGTTTTGGGGTCACCCAAGCTTCTGACAATACTTGATTCATGCTCTCTAAGTAAGTCCTATCAATTGACTGGTTCTCCATCTAGTTTTTATGGATTCTAAAATATGTTGTAGGCATTCATGCCCTTCATCTTAGTTTTCTTTAATATTCATGTTTCTTTTAGTATAGTTCTGATTTATGAAAAGTGGCTGATTGTATTAAGAAAATTTGTGCTGGGCGGTGGTAGCGCACGCCTTTAATCCCGGCACTTGGGAGGCAGAGGCAGTGGATTTCTGAGTTTGAGGCCAGCCTGGTCTACAGAATCAGTGCCAGGACAGCCAGGACAACACAGAGAAACTGTGTCTCAAAAAACAAACAAACAAACAAAACAACAAAAAAAGAGAAAATTTGTGGTGTTTTCCTGAGCCACAAAATGAAAAAACCAAACCAAACCAAACCAAACCAAACCAAACCAAGCCAAACCAAAAGCAATAACAACAAAAACCAAAAACCCAGAGAAACATTGTTGATTGAGTTAGGATTCCTGGTTCTAACATTTCAGTTTGGGCTTCCACATTTTGTCCATTGAAATGGAAGATGAGGGAGGAGGGTCTTGTTTTGTAGCTTGTTTTTCTCTCTGTCTGTTGAGGTTGTTGTAGAGCCCACAGGGAGGCAGTGGGAGAGCTTCAAAATTCCTACCCGAAGAAGAGGATGAGATTTAACCATATGGGGACAGAGAAATGAGGTCTGAGTTGTAGAGTCTGATTTCTGGAAGGAGAAGCCAGGAAGCTGCTGCTTTCATTTTACCCTCAAGCATTCTCTGCTACTTGCTTTTTGTTTGCAGCAAACTGCTGAACATTTTGATTGTCTAGTCAAACACTAGAGATGAGCATATAGACTAAGTTTGGACTTGTTTTTCCATACATTTTTAAGGTGTATAGGCAAGGTTGGGAAATCTAGTCTCAAGGGAGAGAAAGTACAGTGTATTTCTGAGATGAATGAAGGGAGTGAAAAGGACACTGGGGTTCAGCTAGTCTCAATTCATCTTAATACCCTTTGGGAAACTATTAAAAAACCTCCTGGAGAGTCTTCTCTGTCTAGCTTGGGTTGGCTGGAACACTGGCATTTGGTAAAATTCTCCATGGAATTGTAACCTGTGGCAGACCTAAAAAGAGTCTATTTATAATATTGGAGTCTACCTTTAAAGACAGTTTTGATTTAAGATGTAATGTTTGATGCACAATTCTCTGATTACCTGTGTACAAGTAAGCACAAAGGAGAAAAAAAGAGTCTCAAATTACTATCCAAAGAGGAAACTCTCCATAAGTATTCTGGACACAGAGGAATTCTTTCTATAAATGTATTGCTTTTCTGATTGATGTCACCAAACAACTGATTTGAATTTTTTGAGGGGGCAGGTTTCAAGACAGGGTTTTAAAAAATTATTTATTTATTTATTTATTTATTTATTTATTTATTTAGTGTCCTGGCTGTCCAGGAACTTGCTCTGTAGACCAGGCTGGTCTTGAACTCATTGAGGTCTGCCTATCCCTGACTCCTCCTGTGGGGGAGCAAGTAATAACAACTTATGAGCAATGGCAACAAAGCTGTATGACAATGAAGAGTTCCATTATCATATGAGAATTATCTTGTGTTTTCCTTGAAAGCCAAACGAAGAAGATGAGACCAGTAAGTACCAGGTAGAGTGAAACTAACTTTGACTTTTTGCAATAATTATTGCTAATATTTATTTATGTTTGATATGTGTCCTTATTTACTCTATTTACTTAAATTCTCATTGTAAATCCATGAGATGATTTATAAATGAGGGGAAGACTGAGGTTTTGAGCAACATCTGCTAATATACCACATTGTTAGAGCTGAGACTATCATGGGACATTTTATTCTACTTGAGATTCTCACCACTGCATTCCAGTCAAACCCTCTGCCATATTCTATTAATTGCCTAAATATAAACAGACTTACTGTTCTCTACCTGGGCTTGGACAAGCAGGTGGAGCTCATGGTACTAGAATGCCAAGAACTGTCTGAATTGAAAGGTCATAGCTGTACAGGAATCAGATGCTGGCAGGTGAAGTTGAAAGCACCATCATGTTCAGAAGATTATAGAATCAGAAGATGTGGCTTCAATTTTCAGCTCCAGTGCCTCCTAGTGGCACATCTTAGTGACTTCAACTTAGTGACTTTAGAAGTTTCTTCTGCATCTCCTATGGACTTGACATAAAAATACCCACCTTTTATCATTATTATAGATATTAGAGATAACAGTCATAAAGTGCTTGCCATTTTATACATCACTATTATCACCACCCACCTATCTATATTAATTTGGCATAGTCCTCAGCAGGTATCAAGGGTAAGAATCAGAGGCCTGGTTGTAATAATTTTGGGTGTTAGCGATGGAAAAAGAAATTGACTTTTGATTTAGTTTTGACTAAACTGAGCCATATGTGAAATTGCACATATGTACACAGATAGATATGAATGTATTAGGTTGGAAAAACCAATAGAACAATCAGGCTCTTTAAAAAAAAGTATCCTTGTTTTACTAAGGGGAGAATATACTACTTGCCATTATCTATAGCTATAAGTCTTATCATTTGTCTGAGGGTTCATGCTTCAAAACTGTTATGTGAGTTAGAAACCTTGTTTGTAAGAACCCATTATTTGATCATGATAGGAAAAACAGCAAAAATCTCCTGTGTTTCTTAGTTGAGATTCTAGATACTTGACAAGTTGCTTAAAAATCTTGTCAAATGTTATGTGTTTCACTTATTTGAGAGGATACAAAGTACAGAATAGAATTGTGATCCCCAAAACCTGAGAAGAGTGTATGTGTCGGGAATGGAGTGAGAGCATGGTGACGGGTTGCAGGGATGCAGTTGAATAAGGATTCTTTTTTTTTTTTCTGTTGCTTTGAACTTTTTTATTGCATATTTTCTTTATTTACATTTCAAATGTTATCCCCTTTCCCACTTTCCCTTCTGCAAACACCCTATCCAATCTCACCTCCCACTGCTTCTATGAGGGTGCTCCCCCAAGCCACCTACCCACTCCCACTTCCAAGCCCTCAATTCCCCTACACTGGGGCATTTATAGAGCCTTCATAGAATGAAGGACCTCTCCTCCCATTGATGCTTGATAAGGCCATCCTCTGCTACATATGCATCTGGAGCCATGTGTGCTCCTTGGTTGATGGCTTAGTCCCTGGGAACTCTAGGAGGGATATAGAGGCAGATGCCCGCAGCCAATCATTAGAGTGAGCGTGGGGTTCTTAATAGAGGAGTGGGAGAAAGCACTGAAGGAGTAGAAGGGGTTTGCAACCCCATAGGAAGATGGATTCTTTTAAGTACTCTATTGTACAGAAAAACCATGGGCAACAATTGTGTATTTTAAAACTAGCCAGTAGAAAGCATTTTTATTGTTCCCAACCCCAAGACTTGATATTTATCAGGTTTGAGGTGACAGATCAGTTACTCTGATAAGATTAGTAAGCATTGAATACATGTATAAAAATGTCACAGTGTATCCCATAAATATGTGCAATTTCTATGTGCCCATTAAAAATAAAAATATATTAAAGACAGATAAGATAATATCTTCTGTACATAGATAGGGGCTAGCCTCTTAGTAGTTGAAAATAAGAGTTGCCCAATTATCTCAGGGAAAAGAGGCTACTTAAAGGATAATTACTATATTTTTATATCACTGTATTTTAGAATTTTAATGTGATTGTAAATAATTAGGTTAGTGAAAGTTAGATAATTTTTTTCATACTTTATTTGTACAAAATTCTGAACTTGCTAGTTATCCTTTGGCATAAGATGATATATTTCTTTTAAAGAAAAAAACTTTCTGTTGAATATTTACAATTCTAGAGAAAAAAATCATTCAAGAAGCTTTAAAGTAAAAGAAGTATTTTACTAGGTTTTCAAAATGAGACCAAAAGCTCAACTTGCCTGCTTTAGAAGTTATTAGTTAATGCTTACTTTCAAAGCTTCCTTGTGAAATAGAGAAAAATAGAAGGAAGTGTTAGGGTAGAGAGCAAGAATCAGAAAGTTGAATGAACAATGGAAGACAGAGATAAGAAAGAGGGTGTTTTCAAGAAAAAGAGACCAGGTGTAGAAGAAGTAAAAGAGACAGGTAGCTGGTGGGAACATGGTGGGGTGGATATGTGTGTGTCTGTGAGTGTACTTGTGTATGAGACTTAATTACTGTTGAATTCCACCATAAAGAACATTTCAGACATTGCTATTGTGCTCACAGCTGAGAAAACCAATGCTAAAGTCTCCAGACCTGTAATTTAGGGCCTTGCCACCCATGTTAACACTGATGAATTAATAAACCACTATAAAGATAAACAGAATATCATACCAAAAATTGCTTCCTGAGTGCAGATGCAGTGTGATAAACACCCCAATGCTCCTGTTGCCTGTCTTTACTCTCACTAAGGACTGCATGCCCTAGGGCTGTACGATAAAATAAAAACACTCCTAAGCTGCTTCATGTCAGGTGTTTGGTTAAAACAATAAGAAAGGTAATGAATATGTCTCATCACCTTTCCTCTCCTGTGTTATCTTGGTCTCACTAACTCCACCATCCAAAAGATGGAGCTAGGCCTTCTCTTCTGTTTAGCTTTTTGGGCTTGGTAGTGGGTTTGGGAGTGTATTGGTTTGAGTGAAAATGGCCTTTATCGGCTTACATATTTGCATATTTAGTGTCCAGTTGAAGAGCTGTTTTGAAAGAATTAGGAGGTAAGTCCTTGTTGGAGGGGATGTGTCAATGGGAATGTGCTTTGAGGTTTCAAAAGCCCGCACTGGGCCGTTCTCTCTCTCTCTCTCTCTCTCTCTCTCTCTCTCTCTCTCTCTCTCTCTCTCTCTCTCTCTCTCTCTCTCTCTCTCTCTCTCTCTGCTGTGGAAAGCTTGCTAAAATTGTAAGCAAGCCTCCGATTGAATGCTTTCTTTTATAAAGAGTTGCCTTGGTCATGGTGACTCTTCATACCAATAGTATAGCAGCTAAGATAGGCATGCAGTGTAACCAGAGGAAGGAAAAAAGCATAAGGATAGTCAGTCCTTTGGACAGCTGGCTTTACCTAAGAGCCTGATTAGTTCATTTTATTATAGAGTTGATTTTTTTTCTTCTACACTTAAATTAAGCATTGATATTTAAATGATACTTACCAGTGTTTATAATTAAGATCTTTAAAATTTTCCCTTAGGATATATGTGGAAGAGGAGGTGGAAAGATTATAAGAGCCAGAGGTGATGGATGAATTGAGAAAATAGTGTCTTCCAGACACAACAGGATGGATGGAGATATGAAATCATAGGTACTGTGGCAGCATGCCCAGGGCCTGCACAGATGCAAGCCGGATAGGGCCTGTATTAGACAGCATTTTCTAGAGCTGTGGTTCTCAACCTGCCTAATGCTGCAATCCTCTCTGGCCTCAAAAGGGCCATGTAGTCCTTTTCAATCTTACAGTTTCTCATGTTATGGTGATGCCCAACCATAAAATTATTTTGTCGTTACTTCATAACTGTAATTTTGCAATTGCTATGATTCATAATTTAAATATCTGATATGTGTCCCCTAAAGGGTTTATGACCCATAGGTTGAGAACTACTCACTGCTTTAGAAGAATAGAATTTATAGAATGAATATATCTATCTATCCCCCCACACATATAGGGGGAATTATTAGAATGGAAGAATGGATTACAGGCTGAGGTCCAGATATTTCAACAATGGCTATCTACCAATGGAAGGTCTAAATCCATTAGTTGTTCAGTCCATGAGGTTGGATGTCTCAGTCTTCAGTATATGCCAGAATCCAAAATAAGTTGATTTTAATTCTAGTGAAGGGAAGGATTTACTGGTGAGAATGACAGCAATTCTGCAAAGAACAAAAGCTTCCTTCTTCCAAGTCCTTTTTATAGGCTGACATCAGAAGGTGTGGCCCAGATTAAAAGTGGAATTCTCACCTCAAAAGATTCAGATTAAAAGTGAGTCTCACTTCAAATGACTTAATTAAAAAAAATCCCTCACAACTGTATCCAGATGCTTTGGTTTTAGCTAATTCCAGATGTAGTCAAGTTGGTAACTAAGAATAGCTGTCACAAGGGTCCAAGTGCTCTGAGGGTGAAGTGGACAAAGGCCTCCATCTCTAAACTAGAAGTTATCTGCAATTACTACTTACCAGTAGTAGATAAAATTAGTCTTCTTCAGTGGAATCTCTTTGGGTGTATTTACCTACACTTGTGGATAGTTGGCTAACACAAAACAAACTCAATGACATTTTTGTGTACTTTTTTGTTTCATTTTGCTTTGTTTTGACATTTTTTTTGTCTTATTGTTATTTTGATTTTACTTTTTTTCTTTTGGTTTTGCTCCTTGTGTTTTGTTTTTGAAAGAGAAAGAACACAAAGTTATAAAGTTATGTGTGTAGGGAAGCTATCTGGGAGAAGTTGGAGGAGAGGAAACATGACCAAAATACATTGCATAAAAAATATTTTTCTGGCACTGTTCCCTTTCAAGGAGCTCAGAATAGTCTTTCCCAGTGACCAGGTTGCCAGCTTGTGCTGAGTTTAAGCCAAAGATGGTGAATTGCAGCCGCCAAGTGGCCTGCTTGGCCTAGGTCCACTGAGGCATGGCCAAAGAGATGCCAGACAAGGTAGAGCTAAGTAAAGAAGTGAAATGTCTCATTGCTGAAGCAAAAGGAAAATTACAAGAAGGTGGGGGTGAGAAAGAGGAGGCAAGCAGTCCTTCAGAAGATGGCATGCAGAGTGCCTGGAGGATGGGGATCCACAAGATGACCATACGCTAGATGATGATGAGCTGGCTGAGTATGATTTAGATAATTATGATGAAGAGGACAACCCAGATGCTGAGACTATTGGTGAATCTCTGTTGGATTTCACGATCTATGGCAGTAATTATCAGGATCCATATGTCATCCTGAAAGACATGGAATAATATGAGCATGAAGATTTCTAGATTAAGCCAATTGACAACCTCATGGTTTGTGGCTGTGCTGAACAAGAGCAGTGCAATTTAGAGGTACACGTTTACAATCAAGGAGTCTTTTTATGTCCATCATGACATACTCCTGTCTGCATATCCTCTGAGTGTGGAATAGCTGGATTTTGATCCTAGCCCAGATGTGTCTACTAGAAATTACATTGGGAAGATGACTCCTGTGGGAAACATGACTCCTGCCTGTCACTAAGGTGTGGGACTTGGATATTGTGGACTCTATAGAGCCAGTCTTCACGATGGGAAGCAAGTTTTCTAAAAAGAGGAAGAAAGGGAAGAAGAGTTCCACAGCAGAAGGATATATTGATGCTGTCCTTGACCTTTTCTGGAATAAGACAGTCAGAATTGTGCTAGCAAGTACATTAGCAGGTAGCACTGTAATTCTCTGGGATCTGTCTGTGGGAAAGTCAGCAACCAGGCTTACTGAACATACAGACAAGGTTCAGACTCTGCAGTTTCATCCATTTGAAGCACAGACTCTGATTTCTGGGTCCTATGATAAATTGGTGGCTCTGTATGACTGTAGAGATCCCAGCAAGAATCACTGCCTATGGCGGTTCAGTGGGCAGATCAAGAGAATGACCTGGAGCCACTTCTCACCATGTCATTTCTTGTTTTTGTATATAATCTGGAGGCACGTTCAGATAAGCCAATTTTTACACTTAAAGCACACAACGATGAAATCTCTGGCCTTGATCTGAGCAGTCAGATCCAAGGCTGCCTTGTAACTGCTTCAGCAGACAAATTTGTGAAGATCTGGGACATCTTAGGAGATAGGTCAAGTCTCATTCATTCTAGAGACATGAAAATGGGAGTTCTCTTTTGTTCTTCATGCTGTCCTGATTTGCCATTTGTTTATGCCTTTGGAGGACAGAAAGAAGGGCTTCAGGTTTGGGACATAGGCACTGTCTCTTCAGTAAACGAAGCATTTGGAAGACGGGAGAGACTGGTTATTGGCAGCATGAAAGGTTTATCAGTGGCTCCTGTGGGAGCAGGAGCCCACAGACACCAATGGAGTCCTGACAAAGATCACAGCCTAAAAATGTTCGTGTGTACCTACAACCATAGATGGAAACAAAATTCAGTTCCTGTTGCCATTCCTCTCTGCAGCTTTAGTGGCAGTCCACAACCTTTAGAATGTTTTCAACTGGAGAGTACTTGCATTTCTTGAAAATAAAAGGTTTTTAAAAATGAAAAAAATAAGAAAAATATTTTGCTAAAAAGGTTATTTTGAAAAAATTCTTTTTTTTCTCTTAAGGAATGAGTTTGTTTCTTTATATTAAGGTAGCTTTTAGGTATCTTTCTTTTCTGTCTTATAAGGTCCCACTCTTGCACAGGCTTTTAACAAGTGACATCACACCCAGATTGTTTCTTTCCAATTCCTATGCCTGATGCATGACCAAGGAGAAGGACAGGAGTGGGACCTAGAAAGAGTGACCGGTAATTTGGTATGTCTAGGAAGAGGTGATATTGGGACTGGGCTTTACAGTTTGAGATATGTGGTTAACAAGAATAGAGTGTGAGGATAGGGAATTGTGGGGTTGAGGACTAGTGTGAGAGCTGGGGATATGTATTAGTTAGTCTTATGCTTGCCTAGATTACATGAATCTCTGGGCTTGATCCTAACACCTGCATACCTGTAATCCCAGTGCTTGGGAGGTAGAGGCAGAAGGATCAGAAGTTCTAGGTCATTCTCAGCTACCTGGCCCTTTTGAGGCCAGAAAGGCTAAAAAAGATGCTTTCAAAAAAATTGAAGCAAAACAAGCAAAACAATAAAAAAGTGAAAATAAACTGTAGGCATAATTTTTTCTCAACCTACTTTAATAAGGGTTCAATTTCCCTTCTAGCCCACCACCCACCAGAGGTAGTGGAAAGGAAAGGTTATTAGGATAAGGGGGAAGTGGATTTGTTTAGAAATAGTTGTTTGTGGGAGATTCCAATATTCATTGTTCTCAGTCCAATCTACTAGCAAACATCAAACATGAATTAGCAGCTGCAGACCAGTCCACTCAGCAGATACCACACAAGAATCAGCAACTGCAGTTCAATCCAGAAGAAATGCAAGGCTTGTCAATCTGTCTGAGTCTGAGGAAGTGGCAAGAAGCCACAGGAATCTCATGAGAATTTCTTTGGTGAGTTTCTCTCTATGATGTTACCACAAGCGAAGTTCAACAGTGCAATGTAAGGCAAACCAATAGATGCATGCTGTCAGCGAAGAATAGCTAGGTGGAGCAAAGTGAACCATGCTCATGCTCCCACGGTCTATGAGTTCATAGTTATATTCTTTCTAAACTCATCCTTTCATCTGTCTGCTATAGAAAAACATATTTTCACCTGTGACTGCTTCAGGAAAACATTCTTTCAAGTCTTTGTTGGGTAGTGGTGGCATATATCTTTAATCCTAGTGCTTAGGAGGCAGAGATGGGATTTCTGAGCTCAAGGCCAGCCTGGTCTACAGAGTGAGTTCCAGGAGAGCCAGGGCTACACAGAGAAATCTTGTCTCCAAAAACAAAAAACAAAAACAAAAACAAAAGTCTCTGCTTTAGCAAAACATCTTTTCACCTGTGTGCCCAGCAAAACATCATTTGCCATAACTGATTTTCCAAGGAAATCAGAAGTTTCTACTGCAACAAACAAGGAAAAGAAAATATGGAGGCATAAAAGTATATATCCTAAGGAAAATTCATGCTTAAAAGACTAAAATATATTTTGAAAATTTATGTGTAGCCTGAAATTTTTATACTAAAATACTTTGTTAAAATAATGCTTTTAAAGTGAGTTTCCCAATTTTAGTTTTGACTCCTATATCACTGGCAAATGAAATTGAGTTTAAGGACATTAATTGTTTCAGTTTAAAAATAAGTGTGAATGACGATATCACTTTGTGAATTAATACCTCAGAGAATAAATAAGGAGTGGTGGGTGATGACACAAAGTAATTTTTACTGAGGAGAATTATGGCTAATATAAGATATTTGATTTTAGCTATTTTTAATTCTAAAAAAAGTTCAAGACTAAGAAATTAATTTCAGATCCTCATGATTTCTTCCAAGTATCAACTTTACACAGGGATTCTCTTACAATCTAGCATTAGCAAGCCAAAGTTATCCAAATTCTACATATTAGAAGCTGACTGCATTTCCTTGATGTCTTTTATAGCATCATGTATTTCTCTCTTTGCCTCTAATATTCTCCTGCTAGTGAAATGAAATGTATGAGTGGACACATCTCTCTTATAGATTACAAACAGACTAATCAGAATGCTTGTGGATAACTTGTTACAACCCTTTGCTAAGTTTGAGAACAGATAAACATGTCCTCCTCTGGCCTGCTGTTTGATAATAGTATATCCTAAAGAAATGCATGGAAAATACAAGCCATCATGTTCATTGATTCTATGTCTTGTGTTTGCAGCTTCCAGTTGCGGAAATGGATGTCTAGGGTGTTGACAAACACTGGCCAATTGGCTTGATGTTGTGATATTCTCAAAGGAGGTTCTATTACATGACAATAAGGGATATTTCCTAGTCCCTCAACTTCACAACTGATACTATGCAATATGTTTCACTCTATATTAAAGTCCCAATTTGTCAAATATTTGGAAGTGGTCTTAGACTTCATTGGGTCCCAACATGGGACATGTTTAGTGAGCAGGAAAGAAGTTTAGATTGCAGACTGAGGGAATAAATTTAGGATAAGGAACAATGAATAGAGATCAAGAAATATTTTTTTTGTGTGGGTGTAAGTCACTCTTTGCATGAGGCACAGTTGTCCTCAGAGAGACTTAAATTTGAAAAAGTAAAACAGAGCAAGGAGATCTAAAGGTGGAGGAACCTAAGGAAACATCACAGATAGCAAATGAAAAATTTTAATTTAGAGCATAGCCTTTAAAGTGTCAGGCTGGGCTAAGGTCATATTCTAATATGAACAGCTCCAAGGATGGCTCAGGGCAAAGGTGACCATTGCAATGTACAAAGTCTTCAGCAATATTTATCTTTCCTATTAATTTACTTACTACTTAAATACAAGAATTCTTAGCCCTTTTATTTCCAAAGAGATGATTTTGTTTAGTGGGGTTTGCTCAATGACATATTTCTCTCCCAGTGCTGGCACTGGCTGTAAAACCAATCTATTATTTCATCAAAATTGTTAGCATCAGAGCACTACTTTTTCAGGGATATTTTTTACATTAAATACAAAACAAAATCAATAGTCCAGGTTAGGGCTAGGGGTATATTTAGGAACTTATTGCCAAGCAGGTTCAATCTTGGAACCCACATTGTGGAAAAAGAGAACTTACCACATGGATATCTCTGTTCTCTGACCTCCACATATATCTCAACATATATACTCACACATATGTATGAAATATATGCAAGCACAAAAAATAGATAAGTAAAAATGTCATAAAATAAAACAAAACAAGAATCCTATAAATGCAATACGGTCTTTAGAATTACATACTACACTGAACTAAGTCATGAAAAATGCTACTGCCTGCAAATCTCAAATGCATTTATGATGCCAGTAATTTTATTTTTTGGTTATTACAATTAATTAAAAAAATACCAACAAAGGATTCTGTTTGTGAATACTATTTATTAATAGTATAAAAAGTGGTAGTATAATTACTTGTTTGTCAGTTTAAAACAATTATTAATTATTAATAACTAACATTAATTAATCACTCATTATGCCACAGGTATTGGGTAGGATACAAAGATGGGCTTTTGATGTGAAGGATCTTATAAGGCCACAGTCAAGGCACTGGGCTATCATCCAGAAGCTCTGGGGAAGAATTTGCCTCTAATCTCATTCAGGTTTGTAGGATCCAATTCCTTGCAAGTGTAGATGTGGGATTCTTACTTCTTTGTTGCTTGTCAGCCATGGGATGCTCATTGCTATTCTTAGAGGCCACCCACATTCCTTCTTAAAGGGTGTCCTCCATCATTAAGGCCTCAATAGTTCATCAAATTCTTCTCACATTTGGACTGTCTCCAACTCCTATTTATGCTTTTTTTCTGGAGGGAAAAAAAAAAAACTATTTTGAAGGGCTGATGTAATCAGATTGGATCTACTAGGCTTATATCCTTTTAGCCTTATGAGGTAACATAATGCCAGGAATGAAATCTTACTTTAGTCTAGGGTTCCACTCATAATCAAGGAGATGTAGGTCATACAAGAATTATGGACACTGGCAACCACAAACTGTGCAAGAATGATGCACATTGGCAACCACAGACTATGCAAGGATGATGGGCAGTTTAGCTCATGAACCATGAGAGAATAATAGGCAGTGAAGGTTACAGACAATGTAAGCATGATGGATACTAGAGACCATATATATGTTCTTCCTATTTCAAATATCTGCACAAATAAATATTTTCCTTTAAAACCCTAAGACACCATGGCTAATATTTCATGGTTCTTTCAATAGATGTATACTTTAAAGAGTTTACACTTGAAAAAAAAATTGAACCTGGCAGGTCTCCCAGGAGATCTTCTGTAAACAGGAACATAGGTGAGACCCCCTGCCCAAATAACCACCCCAGCTGGGACCCACAGAGAGCCCAGTGGATGCAGGACCTCTCCCCTCTGTGTGACTCCATCTCCCTTCCTGTTTGCACCTCCAAGGGGGGGCAGGGTGGATCGGTGTGCCCCCTCTTCCTCCACTTCCCAAAGCCTGTCCTCTCAGAAGAAGAATTTGCCACAACCAGGGACACAGCAGGACTGTTCTAACCAGGAACACAGAAGGTCCCCTCTAACCAGAGACAGCACTACCTGTCTCCCAGGAGGCCCTTTTAGCCCATGTCACAGAGCTCCATTTGGCTCCAAGGAGGGAGGCAGGCTCCAGACAGAGATACTCAGGCCAGTTAACACTAGAGATAACCAGATGGCAAGAGGCAAGCAAGAATATAAGCAACAGAAGCCAATGAATTTTGGTACTATCAGAACCCAGTTCTCCCACCATAGCAAGCCCTGGATATCCCAGCACACCTGAAAAGCATGATGCTGACCTAAAATCTTATCTCATGAAGATAATAGAGACCTTTAAGGATGATATGAGTAACTCACATAAAGAAATACAGGAAAACACAATCAAACAGCTGAAGGAATTGAACCAAGCAGTCCAAGACCTATAAATGAAAGTAGAGACAATAAGGAAATCACAAATGGAGGCAACCCTGGAGATGGAAAACCTAGGAAAGAGATCAGGAGCTATAGATGCAAACATTACCAACAGAATACAAGAGAGAAGAGAGAATCTCAGGCATAGAAGATACTATATAAGATATTGACACATAGGTCAAATAGAACACTAAGTGTAAAAGGCTCCTAACCCAAAAACATCCAGGAAATTCAGGGCACAATGGAAAGACCAAACCTAAGGATAATAGGCATAGAAGAGAGTGAAGACACCCAATTTAAAGGGACAATAAATATCTTCAACAAAATCATAGAAAACTTCCCTAACCTAAAGAAAGAGAAGACATAAATGTACAAGAAGCCTAAAGAACACCAAATAGATTGGGCCTGAAAAGAAAATTCTCCTGTCACATAATAATCAAAACATGAAGTGCACAGAAAAAAGGAAGAATATTAAAAGCTGCAAGGGAAAAGGCCAAATAACACACAAACACAGACCTATCAGAATTACACCAGTTTTCTCAACAGAGACTCTAGAAGCAAGAAGATCCTGAACAGAGGTCATGCAGACCCTAAGATAATATAAATTCTAGTCCAGGCTAGTATACCTAGCAATACTCTCAATCACCATAGATGGAGAAACCAAGATATTCCATGATGAAACCAAATTTAAACAATATCTATCTACCAATCCAGCCCTACAGAGAATTCTAGAAGAAAAACTATAGCATAAAGAGGTTAACTATACCCAAGAAAACAGAAGAAATTAATCATCTTACAACAAATCCAAAAGAAGTGGGGAGATGGAGGAGACCAGCTCCAGTAGATAGATGTGGGTCCTGGTTGAGGCAGGGGAGCACCCACCCATCTTCAAAATTTTAAACCCAGAATTGTTCCTGTCTAGGGGAAATGCAGGGCAGAGATGAAGCAGAGACTGGAGGAAGGGCTGCCTGGTGAATGGCCCAACTTGGGATCTATCCCATGCATGCACATCAAATCCTGACACTATTACTGAGGTCATATTGTGTATGCAGCATGGCTGTCTGCTGAGAGGCTCTACTAGCAACTGACTGAGACAAATGTGGATATTTACAGCCAACCATTGGATTGAGATTGGGGACCAATATGGAAGAGTAAGAAGGACTGAAGGAACTGAAAGAGATTGCAACCCTATAGGAAGACTAACAGTGTCAAGTAAGCTGGACCCCTCAGAGCTCCCAGAGTCTAAGCCAAAAACCAAGGAGCATACATAGGCTGGTTGGTGGCTCTGGGCACATGTATAGCGGACTGCCTTGTATGGCCTCAGTGGTATGTATGTTATCCTGTGGAAACTTGATGCTCTAAGGAAGAGGGATGCTAATGGGGGTAAATGGGTGGGTGGGGGAGCACCCTCTTAGAGGCTGGGAGTATGGAGTATGGGGTGAAGAACTTGGGCTATACACCTCCATTCAATTTCCTGAATTCAATGTACTTCTCCCCCATCTCCTCCCACACCTGATCCTATCCTCCTTTTCCCCTCTTCTCCCTCTCCCCTCTTCTCCCTCTCCCTCCCAGGTCCCTTCCTCCCTCTATCTCCCATGATTATTTTGTCCCGTCCTTCTAAGTAAGACTGAAGCATCCACACTTTGTTCTTCCTTCCTTGAGCTTGGGGCCACCCACCCATCTCAAAAAGATTAACATAGAATTGTTCCTATCTAAAGGAAATGCAGGTACAAAGAGTGGAACAGAGACTGAAGGAGAGGCCATCTAGAGACTGTACCACCTAGGGATCTGCAGACACCAAACTCAGACTCTATTGTTGATGCCAAGAAGCACTTGTTGACAGAAGACTGATATGGCTGTCCCCTGAAAGGTTTTGCCAGAGCCTGACCAATACAGATATGGATGTGCAGACAACCTGTGAGACTGAGCATGGGGACGCCAATGGAGGAGTTAGAGGAAGGACTGAAGGAGCTGAAGGGCTTTGTAATCCCATAGGAAGAACAACAATATCAACCAACCAGACCCCTGCCCCTCAGAGCTTCCAGGGACTAAACCGTCAACCAAAGAGTACACAAACCAAAGAGGGACCCATGGCTCCAGCTGCTTATGTAGCATAGGACTGCCTTATCTGGCATCAGTGAGAGGGGAGGCCTTTGGGCCTGTGAAGACTTGATGCCCCAACATAGGGGAATGCTAGGGTGGTGTGGCAGGAGTGGGTGGGTGGGTGGGGGAGCCCCCTCATAGAAGAAAGAGGTGGGGGGATGGCATAAGGGGTTTGCAGAGGGGAAACTAGGAAGGGGATAACATTTGAAATGTAAATAAATAAAATAACCAATAAAAAAAAGAATTTGTTTTGCCTGATGCTTAAGGGTAAAAGGGATCATGGTGGGGAAGTCAGGGTGGCTGGATCTTGAGGTAGGTGGTTACATTGCATCTGCAATTGAGAGGAAGAAAGAGATGAATAAGTGTGCGAAGCTAGTTTTCTCTTTTATTACAGTCCAAGCTCCAAGCCAGGAGAATGGAACTATTCCTACTTTGGGTGAGTCTTCCCACCTTAACCCAATCAAGATAATTCCTTCCAGACATACCTAGAGATTTCCCTTCTGGATAATTAGAGAGCTTGTGAAGTTGATAGGCAGTATTAAGACTCACAGCAATAAGTTTTACTTAAGATGAAAGCTCTTTGTGTTGAAAACTATAAGGCATTAGTGATAACTGAAATGATACTAATAAAAAGAGATGTCCCATACTAATGGATTGAAAGAATTCATTCTGAGATATTCAAAGCCCCCAGAGCAATCTAATATTTGGTGCAATTCCTCTCATAATTAAAGTGGCATTGCCCACAAAATATAAGGTGTGTTATTTTATGCCTTGTTTCTTCAGGACTTTTTATTATGAAGGTTTGCTGAACTTTGTAAAATGTTTTTCCATTATCTGCTGAGTTGATCACATGATTGATGTCATTAAGTCTATTTATGGTGCTGTTATGGTTTAAACGTGAAATGTTTTCATAGGATCATGTATTTGAACACTTGGTTTTGTGACATTATTTGGAAAGGTAGAAGTTTTAGGAAGTGGGTTCAGGTTTTTTTTTATAGCCTTGCCCTACTTTCTGTTCTCTTTCTACTTCTGGACTGCTAAGATAGTATGATAAGCTGGCTTTATGTTACTGATCCCATGCTTTCCCAGACATGATAGAGCGTATTCCCTCTCAAACGCTAATAAAAAACAAGATATTTCTCTTTTAAGTTGGTTTTATCAGGGTATTTTATCACAGTAACAGACAAGAAACTAAAACATGGTTTGTATTAAATCTACTAACTTGCATATATTAAACCATTCATCCTTGGAGTGAAATTAACTTAGTTATGGTGTATGACCTTTTTAAAGTCTTAATTTGGTTCAAAAGTAATTTACTTAGAATTTTTATAACATGTTTATCAAGAAAATAGTTCTTTAGTTTTGTTTTTGCTTTGCTAAGGGGCTGTTGATGGCCCTTTTCCCTTTTTATGTGTGTGTTCTTGCATGGGTGCACAGATGTCCATGCACATATGTAGGTATGCATATGGAAACCAGAAGCCAGTGTTAGACATCTTAATTAATTGCTTCTTCATCTTATTTTTGAGACAGGGTGTTTCATTGAACCTGGACTCACTGGTTTGGTTAGACTGGCTAGCCAGCAAGTCCCAGGCATCCTCCTGTCTCTCAATTGCCATGCCTAGCCTTTTGTGTGGGTATTAGGGATCCAAACTCTCCTTAAGTTTGCCCACAGTATTTTACTGACTGAGCCATTTCACTAGCTCATTAGGGCCCCTTCCATTGCTGTGGCTAAGATCTATAGATGTGTTAATGAAATGCATGTGAGTTTTCCTCCTGGGCCCCTTGCCAGATAGTTCTTGATGTGAAACCAAGTCAAAGAGGCTACAGCCTGATTTATAGACATTGTTGTTTATACTGCAGCTAGAAATACTTTTAGGAGTGGGCCTAGCTTTTCAAACAGCTCTTGTAGGTCTTGGGCTCTATGAAGCTTTCTAACCCTTATCTGAGACCCAAAGTTTTTAAATGGCATACTAGCTATAGGTACTTGTTAAACTCTTGTTGCTATTCTGCCATCTTGTTAATGTCCTTCTTAATCCATTTAATTTATGCTCTTTTAATTTAGAGCAATATCATTTTCATAAAATGGAAGATATCACCTATCTTTGTTACTGTTCTATTGCTCTGAAGACCATGACCATGGCAACTATTATATAAAAGAAAACATTTAATTGGGGCTTGGTTATGGTTTCAGGGGTTAGTCTATTATTATCATGGATGAGAATATGATGGTATGCAGGCAGACAAGTATGAGAGTTCTACTTCTAGATCAGCAGACAACAGAAAGAGAAAACCACTGGGCCTGGTTTAGTGTTTTAAAAATCTCAACTTCCTACTCCCCCACCCCCAGTGACACACTTCCTTCGAGGCCACACCTACTCCAACAAGTCTATGCATCCTAATCCTTCTCAAATAGTGCTGCTCCCAGATGTTCAAGTATTCAAATTTATGAGCCTATTGGGGCCATTTTTATTCACACTTCCATGCTATTTTTTTTTAAAAAATATGTTTGCTAGAATTATTATTCCCTTAATAGTGAGTTTTTGCTGGGAGTGTCTATCTATCATGATCCAAACAGAGGGGAATCTTCTAAGTGAAGAATTGAACTTTATTGAGGCTTTTTGTGTTCTCCTTTGGAATATTATGTCTAAAAATTTAATTACTTTTTGATCTGATCTCAAATGAGACAGATCCTTCCAGTTACAATGATCTGTACTTCTGCTACAAATAGAAATGATATAAAGTGTCTCCAGGAACAAAATTAATGGTCTGCATCAAGTTGCCTTGCTATTTAAAGCCAGTTTATCTCTGTACTATGATTGTATTCCCAATTGAAAATTTGAGGCATACTTCATCTTATTATTGTGGAGTTTCTACTGCTGTTTGTTGAATTTAAATTTTAAAGTACATTTCTCATGTGTGTGTGTGTGTGTGTGTGTGTGTGTGTGTGTGTGTGTGTGAAAAGAGACTCAGTGTGTTTTTATTATTATTTTTTAACCATAGACCTCTTACTTTCTGCATATTTAATATGCATAATGATATGACTAATGCTACTAATTGTTTTAGAAAATCATTGCATGGCATTGTGGCAAATTTGGTGTTTTAAACACAATGATATAGTTGAGTCACAAAATTTTTGTGGAATCACAATTCTAATTGGACCATCTAATTCCACTTCAGTTTCCACTTTTTCTGATCTTAAGCAAATTATACCAGTCAATTAAGAGAACATAAACATATTCCTAGCTCACAATGGTTGTACTTCCAAACACGCATTTTCAGTTAAAAAGGATGAATGTTTCTTGCATTTGTATCTCCTCCAATCTTCTGCAGAGATTCTATTTTGTTCACATGGCTGTTAAGAGTCAAGCATGTTTTGCTCAGAGAACCTCTTGAAGTATTTACAGATGATGAATCCTCAGCTAATACTCAGTAAACAGCACATGCAGAATATAGATTTTTTTTTAAGTAAATTTGAAAGTCAGAACTTAGGTCTGCTGTTTGGATAGACTAGGGAATGTTATTTTGTGAAGGGATTTTAGAATATGAAGTAAATGCTTGAATTGTATTTACAATGTAATTATGGCAATTCTTTTCATTTAGCATAGTCTATCAGTTATTATCATCAAGATTTGTTTAAACTTAGAAGGTTACCAGGCTTCTTAGTAATAGAGATTTTATAAAGTTTGCAAGTTTGTAGAACTGTATCTTTGATATATAGTAAAGTTCCATCATACAGGTAAGGTCAATCTTTTTCTCTGCTAGTCCCACCCCCTATCCAGTGGTATGTGGTTACATTTTTAACAAGTACTTCATCAAAATGAATAAATGAAATATAAACCTCATTTTATAGTATTTACTGATTTTCATATGAATAAATCTTTTGTAGCCCATTTTAAGGTCTCAAAAATTTAGCTTGTTTTTTTTTTTTTTCAGCACTTTGCAACATTATAGTTGCTGTGAGCTAGTGATATGGTTTGAGTGATGGTATCTTTCCCAAGACTCATGTTGACATTTAATAATACATGGATATATGCAAGTGCCACCTTTGGGAGATGATTAAATTAAGAGAGCGCTCCTTCTAGGAACATGGTAAACATTTCTAAAAAGGGGCTTAAGGTCTAAGAAAGTGCTAAGTTGCCTTTCAGCACCTTTAACTTGTGAAGCTCAGTGTTCCTCTCCTCGGAAGAATGCAGAAATAATGGGTATTCTAGAAGTAGAGATGGGCTTCTTACTGGACAGAGGTGCTAGCATTCAGAATTCAGACTACATAGCCTCCAGTATTTGAGAAATGGTTTGTATAACTTTTGAATTACTCAGGCTGTGACATTTTGTTATAGCAGCTCAGACAAGGCTGATGATTATGAATCTACTCTAGCATCCCACTGCCCACATCTGTATTAGCTTCCTGACAAATACTCATCCATTTTATGGATCTAAAATTAAAACACTTTCATCTTCACTTATATGTGTGTTGATAGTTTCCAACCATTGTTGTTACATTACATTTACAGAGGAGGTAGAACTCTGAGAAGGTCCTTTCTTATTCTTCTTTTTTTTTTTTTTTTTTTTTTTTGAGACAGGGTTTCTCTTGTAGCCCTGGTTGTCCTGGAATTCACTCTGTAGACCAAACTGGCCTCAAACTTAGAAATCCACCTGCCTCTGCCTCCCAAGTGCTGGGATTAAAGGCATGCACCACCATTGCCCAGCTATTCTTCTAATTTCTATAGGACATAATTGCCAATAAAAATTGCCTGAAAAGGGTTTGATTAGTTCTTTGTTCTGAGGTCAAGGAATACCATTTGTGGAGAGAAATAAAGTTCATTTTCCACCCTATCCCTTACCTACCATAGAGCAAGTGAACACAACAATTTGTGTGTGAATGAGAAAAGAGTCTTCCTATGGGATATAATTTATCTTTTTGCTATATAATTTGTTTTCATTCCTTTTAATAGAATTTATTCTCACGTTTTAGATAAAGACATTTTGTATCCCAGCAGAGTAGGTACTCAAAAAGGAGCAGAGGAATGGCTAGTACTAGGATAGGTCAGTTAACCAGAGAAAATATAGATTACTAAATATTCTAGGGCCCTTCCAGTCTGGGCTGATGTCCTGAGCAGACCCTCGGTGCAAACTCTGAGGCCAGTCCCACAACACCCAGAGAAAGCTCCACTGCCACACACCCAGGATCATAGGGTCAGAGGTGCCCTGAGCAGACCTTGAGTGCTAATTCTGAAGCCAGTTCCACAACACCTAGAAGAAGCTCCACTCCCAGGTGTTCTAACACATCCAGGTCCACAGGATCACAGGATTACAGAATCCAAGGAGCTTGGTGATACCAGGATCTCAAGAGTCCCAGAGGCAGCTTGACTCGCAGGGGTTCTAACACACCCAGGATCTCAGGATCACAGGACACCAGAATCACAGGATCACAGAGACAGCTGAACTTTGAGGAGTTCTGACACAACCAGGATCACAGGAAGGACAGGTTCCAGTCAGATATAGCGAGGGCAGGTAGCACTAGAGATAATCAGATGGCAGGAGGCAAGCACAAGAACATAAACAAAAGAAACTAAGGTTACTTGGCATCATCATAACTCAGTTCTCTACTATAGTAAGTCCTGGATATACCATCACTCCAGAAAAGCAAGATGTGGCTCTAAATATCACTTCTTATGATGGTGTGATAGAGGACTTAAGAAGGACATAAATAACTCCCTTAAAGAAATATAGGAAGACACAGCTAAAAAGCTAGAAGTCCTTAAAGAGGAAACACAAAAATCCCTTAAAGAATTACAGGAGAACACAATCAAACATGCAAAGGTAATGAACAAAACTATCCAGGATCTAAAAATGGAAATACAAACAAATCACAAAGGGAGATAACCCTGGAGTTATAAAACCTAGGGAAGAGATCAGGAGTCATAGATGCAAGCATCACTAACAGAATACAAGAGATAGAAAAGAGAATCTCAGGTGTAGAAGATACCATAGAAAATATTTACACAACAGTCAAAGAAAATGCAAAAAGCAAAAAGCTCCTAATCCAAAACATCCAGGAAATCCAGGAAACAATGAGAAGACGAACCATAAGGATAACAGGTATAGAAGAGAGTGAAGATTCCCAACTTAAAGGAGCAGCAAATGTCTTCAACAAAATTATAGAAGAAAATTTCCTAACCTAAAGCAAGAGATGCCCATGAATATAAAAGAGGTCTACAGAACTCCAAATAGACTGGATCAGAAAAGAAATTCCTCCCATCACATAATAATCAAAACACCAAATGCACTAAACAAACAAACAAACAAAAGAATATTAAAAGCAGTAAGGGAAAAAGGTCAAGTAACATATAAAGGCAGACTTCTCACCAGAGACTATGAAAGCTAGAAGATCCTAGGGAGATGCCATACAGACCCTAAAAGAACACAAATGCCAGCCCAGGCTACTATACCCAGCAAAACTCTCAATTAACATAAGTGGAGAAACCAAGATATCCATGACAAAAACAAATTTACATAATATATTTCCATATATGCTGGATTTATGGATAAGGGCTGCCTACAAAGAACATTAGATGGAAAATACCAACACAAGGAGAGAAACTACACCCTAAGCAAGAAAGTAATCTTTCAACAAACCGAAAAGAAGATAGCTACACAAACATAATTCCACCTCTAACAACAAAAATAACAGGAAGTAACAATCATTTTTCTTTAATATCTTTTAACATCAATGGACTCAATTCCCAAAAAAGATGTAAACTAACAGAATGGATACATAAACAGAACCCAGCATTTTGCTGAATACAGAAAACCTACATCAGTGACAAAGACAGACACTACCTCAGAGTAAAAGATTGGAAAACAATTTTCCAAGCAAATGGTCCCAAGAAACAAGCTGGAGTAGCCATCTATTATTGAATAAAATCAACTTTCAACCAAAAGTTATCAAAAAAGATAAGGAAGGACACTTCATACTGGTCAAAGGAAAAATCTATCAAGATGAACTCTCATTTCTGAATGTCTATGCTCCAAATACAAGGGCACCCACATTCATAAAAGAAACTTTACTAAAGGTCAAAGAACACATCTTACCCCACACAATTATAGTGGGGGACCTCAACACCCCATTCTCAGCAATGAGCAGATCATGGAAATAGAAACTAAACAAAGACACAGTGAAACTAACAGAAGTTATGAAACAAATGGATCTAACATATTTATAGAACATCCTAAAGCATCTGTACCTTGTGGTACCTTCTCCAAATTTGACCATATAATTGATGACAAAACAGGCCTCAACAGATACAAGAAGACTGAAATAATCCCATGTATGGACTAAGGCTGCTCCTCAATAACAACATAAACAATAGAATGCCCACATACATGTGGAAGCTGAACAACACCCTACTCAATGATAACTTGGTCAAGGAAGAAATAAAGAAAGAAGTTAAAGGCTTTTTAGAATTTAATGAAATTGAAGACACATCATTCCAAAACTTATGGGATAAAATGAAAGCAGTGCTAAGAGTAAAACTCATAGCTCTAAGTGCTTCCAAAAAGAAACTGGAGAGAGCTTACACTAGCAGCTTGATACCACATCTGAAAGCTCTAGAACAAAAAGAAGCAAGTATACCCAAGAAGGGTAGACAGTGGGAAATAATCAAACTCAGGGCTGAAATCAACCAAATAGAAACAAAACAACTATAAAAAGAATCAACCAAACCAGGAGCTGGTTCTTTGAGAAAATCAGCAAGATAGATAAACCCTTAGTCAGACTAACAAGAGGGCACAGAGACAGTATCCAAATTAATAAAACCAGAAATGAAAATGGAGACATAACAATGAAATATCTTAAAATAGTTATTCTGATTGTTGAATATTAACAGTTGAAAATATTAAAATCATGTTCTACAAACAAAAAAAGAAAGAGCGATAACAGAATGTGTTATAGAAATATATTATTGGTATTTTAAAGAGTCTGCAATATCTGTAGAAAAGTGGTGTAAACATGATTAGCTTCTGCTTCCTAAATGTATTCAGTAATCATGAACGTCTCATCAATTTTGCCTGCAGTGTTTACCTGACCAGTTCCATCAAGGTTGAGAATTCTTCTGGCTTTTATTTCAAAACCATTTTTAAGACAAAATTATAGGAATTGCTTTGACTTCTGTTAAATGCTAAATTTATAAAATATATTTTTAGTGTTTAATCAAGATTATCGAGTATCTTTTTCATTTTGCCAAATGTATTGAATTTTGTTAATATATATTTGGTATTAAATCACTCTTGAATTCCTAAAATAAACCATTCAATTAACTAAAATCAAAAGACAAAAAACAAAATAAAACAAAAACCAAAAAAAATCCTAAAGATTCTAGGATCAAAGCTAGCCTTCTGTTTGCTTTAACAGTCTGTCATTTACTTATTTGGTGTTTGGTAATTGTGACTTAACTCACCTGGGCAGATGATTGTAATTCATTCATACCTCCAACAATGTGAGGAATTTCAGGGCATTAGAAACTGTGGCTAATCTCTGTAGCAATGTGAAAATGAACGCTTTAACTTATTTTCTCCTAGAACAAATATTCTTGGGTCCAAGGAATTCAGGTGTTTGCTTAGGTCGCATTTTTACTGTGATTATTTTGGCAAATAAATGAGTGAATAAAGTGGACTTTTGGGGGCACACTTCGTTTAATTTAAGTAACTTGAAGCATTATTGGCACGCAAAACTTGAGAGATTATTTTCCTATTCCCAGAAATAGTAGTGTACAACATGAGAATTAAACTTGCTCTTTATTGCTGAAATAGCAAAGTAGTCTCTGTTAATTTCTTTATTTGGGCATAATTATAGTCAGCCATTCAAGTCAGGGGAATGGGTATTCTAATTAAACCTGAAAGAATAATTAGGTAGTACGACCCTGGTTGATAATGGTTGGATATAGTTAGATCTTGAACAGAACCCAAAGTTAATGATGGGAAAATTGAAGTTATTAATAGGTGTAAAATATTTTAAAATTTAGATACATTTTATGTATTTAAAATACAAAGTTCATAGTCCTATAACATTTAAATGACATCCAATGATATATACTGTTTTAAAAAACAAAAGCAATTTCTTCCTTTTTCTGTTTTCATATGTGCTATATATATTGTGCATGTATGCCCTTTTGTGTACACATACAGAAATTACATGCATGGCATAATTAGTATTAGACAAGAATATTTAAAATTTTTCAAAAAGCTAGGAAAACATCGATTATTTTAAGTAGAACCATGAAGAATATTGACAAGATCCAAATCACTCTTTAGAAAGGAAAATAAAAGTGTTTGAGATGACAAACATATTTTTGGCAGTCTTAATCAGAATAGTAACTGCACAAGATAGTATTAGTGAGCTTGAAGACAAATTATAGGGGGCCTTATATACTTTTTATTGGATTGCCTGAAAGGAGTTACATAGAAAGAGCATGTTTGAAGAGATGACTGAAATATTTCTAAATGGATCAACATTTAGAAATGTTGATAAGCAAACAAATGATCATATCTTAAAAGGAGTATGGAAGACTGGGAGAATCCAGCTACTTCTTTTATAGTAACCCTCTGATGTTTATTGGTGTGTGTGTTGGGGGGATTGTTACTCTCGTTGCTGCTGCTGCTGTTGCTGTCTTCATGTCTAAATTGGCTTGGAATTCTCTATGTAGCCCAAGCTGCCCTTAAACTCAGAAATTCACCTGCCTCAGCTTCCCATGTTCTAGGATTACAACAGTTTATAACGATCATTTTGAGGAGACTCAATGAAGCAGGAAAGATCTGTTTTTTGAAAGTTTTCCTAGAGCTAACTAAAAACCAACAACTGGATCCCACTTCTTACAGATTCGATTAGTTACCAGTCCTTGGATTCTAGGAACCAAACCTCCAATCACATGAAACTGAGTGTGTATGATGTATTACATCCAAACAATAGCACTGACCCTTTGAAATCATGAATGAGTCATGGGTGAGAGCACCTTAACATCTTGAAACACTAAAACTAAAATAGTGCTTTAAAACAAGCAAACAAACAAAACTAAGATACAGAAAGATCTGGTTAACAAAATATTGTGAGGAAAGTTAAATGTCTGCAGAAGTGGGAGGTGGCTATTTTGTACACTCTGATAAGCTTGGATAGAAAACATCTATGGTTATTTTTTGAAAACATATTACATTTGAATGAAAAAAAGTTTATACAAAACTCACTTGAGAAGGTATCTTAAAAAATACTTGATCAATAACTTCCAAAAGCGTTAAAGCCAGAGGAAGAAGTAGGAGGAGGAGAAGGAGGAAGAGGAAAACAAAGAAACTATTCAAGAAAAGAGTAGACTAAGGAGACATGACAAATACAGTGTCGTAGCTTTAATCAATCCTGTCACAGAAGAGGCAATAAATGTAAAAAAATGATTGAATTCAAATAGTCTGAGTGCAAATAGTAGTGTATCAGCATTGGCTTTTTAGTTTTGACAAATAAATAGCAAGCTGAAAATACAAACAAACAAACAAACAAACAAGATGCAAAGAAGAAGGGTTCCTGGGCAGTCTTGTCACTTTTCTTAAGGCTATTCTGTAATTATAAAATTGTTCCAAAATTGTTTGGAAAACAACAAAAATTTCATAACACAGAAATGTTAATGGCTTCTTGAAACAGAGAGTAAATAGCACAGGGAGTCCTGGACAAACATAGAAGAAGCAATGGATGTGTTAATTTTTTGCAATACAAAAAAATCCTAGTTATTTAAATCCTTTTAAAAATAATTGACTTCTTAGAGTAATGTTGAAAATAATGTATTATGAAATTTATTATACATGTAAAAATTTATTGCATGCCAAAACCCCCATAAAGGCTGAGTGAATAAATAAAAGCATACTGCTAAAAGATTCTTTTTATTTTTTACTACATTTTATTATTATATATTATTAGAATGTATTATATATCACATATTAAAATATTAAATTTTATTACATTTATTTATAGTATGTGGTGTGTGTGTTTGTGTGTGTGTGTGTGTGTATGCATGTGTGCCACAATGTTCATGTTCAAGTGAAATCATCTTTCTACTACGTGGGTCTTGAGGCTTGAACTCGTGTCTTCAGGCTTGCTAACAAAAGCATCTTTACCCATTAAGCTTAAAAGTTTCTGTTACATGTATAAAAGAGTATATCATCACTTGAAGGTTGACTTTAAGTGACAATATATACTGCACACTCTACAGAAGCCATCTAATAACAAGGCAAAGTATTATATTTAGTTATTTGATGAAGAAAATACAATGAAGCTTGACAATAATTAAGTCTAAGAATATTAACACTAATTAAATATCATATAGTGTGGTATGAGCATTTGAATGAGAATGACCCCCACAGGCTCATACATTTGAATGCTTGATCTGCTGTTACTGGAAGGATTAGAAAGTATGATCTTGTTGGAGTAGGTGTGTCACTTACTGGGCATGGGTTTTGTTGTTCAAAACTCTACACCATTTCCAGTGTTTCTCTGTTTTCCTTATGTTTGTTGTTTAAGCACGTAAGCTCTCAGCTACTTCTCCAGCACTGTGTCTGCCAGTTTTCTGCCATGCTCTTAGCCATGACAATAATGGATTCAACCTCTGGAACTGTAAACAAGTCTTCAATTAAATTAGTTTATAAGTTGCCTTTGTCATGGTATGTCATCACAGCAATAGAACAGTAACCAAGACATGCAGAGATGGATGAAAATAATACTGCTATGGAGGAAAAGGAATATTTTACAATGATAAAGCTATGTCAACTTATCAAGGGACCTTGATAATCTGAAATATGTTAGATACCTAACAATGGTACTTCAGAATAAAAAACAAAAACAAAAACAAAAACAAAATAAAACTGACAGAACTCTAAGGAGAGCAAAACATCTTTATCTCAAAATAAATGAAAAGAAAACCAACAAATGAATTTTTTATGAAATGTGAGCTACTACTAACCAAATTAATTTGATTGACACCCATAGAACATATTATTCAAGAATGTATAAATGTACACATTTTAAACTTGTGCATAGAACACTTACAACAAAAGATCATCTTATTATCCATACAATGTCTTAATAAATTTAAAAGGGTTTAATTCATTTGAGGTATATTTTCTGTGTAGAGTAGAATTAAATTAGAAATCAATATCAAATGTAACTAGAAGTATTATAGTTTGGATTTGGGCTGTTCCCCAAAGGCTTTTGTGTTGAGGTTTGATTCATAGCTGCTGTTACTGTTGAGAAATAGTAGAAACTTTAGGAGGCCAAGCTTGATTAGAAGTAAGTTCTTGGGAGGAATGTTCTTGAATGTACATAATAGTGCCACTGTCTTCTTCATCCCAGTACCACTTTCACAAACTCTGCCTTCCCACTGCCTTCTCCCAGTCACCCCAGTTCCTTCCTCACTCATACCTACTTTTACTTCCTGGCTTCCATGAAGTCAGCAGCTTTGCTTCTATACATGATCCCTGCCACTATGGACAGCATCGCTGGCTGCCCTGAGTAAAACTCCAACTTCCAAGACCATGCACCAAATTAACCATTTTTCTTGTAAGTTGATTTTCCAGGCATTGCTCTCCAGCATTGGCTGAGCCCAACCAGATAATTTGCTACATATATTTGTTACCATCAAAAAAGGTTAAAGTTACAATGGTTGTCAGAAGGCAGAGGAAAGAATGACTTCAATCATACCATACATTTGGTGAGGGGGACAGAGGAAAATATGAATGAAAAGAAGTATGAATAAAAAGACCATAATGAATCCTATTGTTTTGTATATTAGTTATCTTAAACTATTAAAATTCTGGTGAGGGCTAAGAGAGTGACTTCACAGTTAAAGCACTTACTGTGTGCAAATGTAGGCACAGAAGTTTGAATCCTCCAGAAACTCAGATAATCAATAGGTGGGCTGGTGGTCTGTTTATAACTCTAGCCTCAGAAAGTAGTGACAGGAAATCCTGAGAACAAGAATTAGGAAGCATTTTTTTCCAAATTCTGGCCCATATTTTACTTTTACAGTTTTCATTTGATGCTAGAATTACATATTTTATCTTGGGTGGTATCTTTTGGAAATGTATTCCTGTAAATATTCTTGTTCTCTGTTTTGTGATTCCAGACAGTAGGCATCTCAGGGATACTAGCACAGGCTTATTTTGAGATTTTGTTAGATTAAACTAAAGAAGCAATCAAACTTGATTTAATTTTCATCTATTTTTAGAGGCAAAATCCTTTGGATTATTTTTCTCAGTGTCCCACAACTGGTTTTCTATTTTGTCGACACAGGACTTATTCCCGTCTCTGTGTTAGCACAGGATCCTGCTTCTCCTATTCTTTCAGGCTGTCCTCTTCCCAGAATAAGATAGTTTATTCATGTGCAAGATCCACCCTCAGTTGAAGACCAGGAGAGGAACATCTAGGGACTGTGCTCTGGTGGTCTCTATGTCCATCTCCATACAATTTTCTCCTCAGCACACTGTCTTCTCATAATCTTGGTCTGTATATCTTTTCAAGTCTTAAAGACTCTTGTATACTACTATGATTTCTAGCAACTCTTTCTAGGCAGTAACTTGGAAAATCCTAATACTCCACTTATTGTTATATCTCTTTATAGTTATAGTTATCTCAAAAATCATATTGTTAGTGATCTTTTGGGAATTCTGTTTCAATTATTTTACTTGTTTTTTGAAGTTCTAAAACAGATTTTCATGTGAATAGAGACACTTGTTTCCTTCTTTGTAGCCATAGTGAAAAACGATTTCCACTCCTGGTCTCTTTGTTACCTATCGTGGCTTCCTCATTGCTAATGTGAATAAGTTTTAGCCTGGAAACATTTTTTTTTTTTTTCATTATGGTATCAAGACTTTACAATAACTCCTAGCTACTTTATAAACATTGCAAAGACATTTAAAATTTACTATTCTTTAAAAGGAATATAATAGGAGTATGTATAAAACCTAGCAATTGCTGTCATGGGACTGATATAGACTGTCAATGCCACAAATTAATAGACATATTGCTTCTACTGTGTACCATACTCCATCAGTGTCTATTTTTAATTATTCAAGGCTTATTTGATATGCATTAGAGCTGTATCATTTAGTATATATTAGTTTTTCTTTATGAAAATCAAGTTCCGAGTGGTTTTAATGATTGGCCTGAATCCATATTTTTTATATAAATATTCACTGTATTTAGGCAAATTTCTGCCTCCATTTACATAATAATATAAACTTGCCCAAAGTTGGTTGCAAGATTGGCTCATAAAATTAAGTTTGACAGCTCAAAACAGAAAAATGTAGACTTCCAGAGAAAAAAAATGGCTTTCTAGACCAATCATTTTTACATTTGCACCTTTACTTTTGTCCCATGTTTTATTATTCCAGAGAAGAATGCACTGAAGCATCACATGGTATAGAAATGTAAGCACAAAAATGTTTTATATTTATATTGTTCCTTTGTGTATGTATATATTTTTACTTTCAAGACTGTCAACTCCTTTTCAAAAAATAACATTAAGTCTGTTCCTTGACAATTTTATACATGTATAAAATGCTTTCTGATTTCTGTCACCTCACCTTCTCTTACCTCTTTCTTACCACATTATTTACCTTCCTCCCAACAAATTCCTTTATTATATTTATAACTTTTTGTTTTTTGACTTACTGAGTTTATATAGTCATTTTTATTACCTTGGATTCAGAGTATCTATTGAAGTCTATGTGTCCATCAGTGGGTTTACAGGCGAAGACAATGAGTGCCCTTCCCCTTGAAGCCATCAGTAGCCAATAGTTAAGTACAGAGTGGAGAGGCTCTGTGAGCCTCCCCAGTCACTGATTGACTGTTGACAGACCCATTCCTGTGCAGGCCCATCACAGGTAGTCTTAGGTGTTGAAAAGTCACAAGCACATTGGCTGTATTATGCCCAGAAGATAGCTTTTCAAAGTCTTTCTTCAGCTTTCCTTTTCTTTTCATCTTTTCTTCTACGATGTTCCCTGAACCTTAGAGAGATGGTACAAATGTCCAATTTAGGGATGAACAATTATACTCAGCATCTTGAACAGCTGTGTATTTCTAGATTCATCATCACTTATCACAAAGAGATTTTTCTGATTAAAGTTGAGAGTAGCATTTGTCTGTATGAGTATAAACATAAACATTTAGATGACAGCTTGGAACTAAACCAGTTTAGCTGAACAACAGTAGTAAATTGCTCTCTAAGACCTAAGATTACCCCAGTCATAGATTTTCAACTAGGTTTAAATTATTGTGCATGGGTTCCCTCTTGTTGAATAGAGCTTAACTCCAATCAGAGAGTAGATGGTTACTCTCAGAACAGTTCAGTCATGATGAATGTCACCTTCTTGACTTAACACCATAGTAGAAAACTTACAGCTGAAATGTTAGGAAACATTTGATGATTCATTTGAAGGGGAATTAAAACATCTCTAAAGGGGCTATGGAGATGGTTCAGCATTTAAAAACATTCACTGCCCACTTTTCTAGAGGACCTGCATTTGATTTCCAGCACCACATAACAGCTCACAATTATCTGTAACTCTAGATCCAGGGGATCCAAAGCTCTGAGATTCTCTCTTCTATCTTTTGTATTCTGTTGTTGATGCTTGCATCTATGACTCCTGATCTCTTTCTTAGGTTTTCTAAGTCCAGAGTTGTCTTCCTTTGTGATTTCTTTAGTGTTTCTAGTTCTATTTTTAGATTCTGGATGGTTTTGTTCATTTCCTTCACCTGTTTGATTGTGTTTTCCTGTAGTTATTTAAGGGTTTTGTGTGTGTGTGTGTGTGTGTGTGTGTGTGTGTGTGTGTGTGTGTGTGTTTCCTCTTTAAGGGCTTCTAGCTGTTTACCTGTATTCTCCTATATTTCTTTGAGGGAGTTATGTTCTTAAAATCATCTATCATCATCATGAGGAGTGATTTTAGATTTGAATCTTGTTTTTCTTGTGTGATAGTGTGTCCAGGACTTGTTATGTTGTGAGAATTGGGTTCTGATGATGCCAAGTAACCTTGGTTTCTGTTGCTTATGTTCTTATGCTTACCTCCCGCCATCTGGTTGTCTCTAGTGCTACCTGCCCTGGCTACATCTGACTGGAGCCTGTCCTTCCTGTGATCCTGGTTGTGTCAGAACTCCTCAGAATCAAGTTATCTCTGTGATCCTGTGATTCTGGGACCCTGTGATCCTGGGCATGTTAAAGTGAGTGGAAGTGGAGCTTCCTCTGACTGTTGTGGGTCTGGCTGCGGAGTTTGTGTCCAAGGTCTGCTCAGGGCACTGGTCCAGTGAAAATAAATTCTTTTCTCAAGCAATATATCTGGACTATAATTTCTCCTCCTTCTACTCCTCTTAGTCCCTTCTTCCCTCCTTTCCTCTTTAGACCATTCCTTTTCTTTTTTTCATTAGAAAAAAATCAGACTTATAAGAGATGATAACCAAACATGACAAAATAAAATATAGATGAAGCAAAAACTTTCATATCTAAGTTGGGCACTCAACCCAAAGGGAGGAAAAGAGTCTTAAGAGGAGACAAAAAGGTCAAAGACCCACTTGTTCTCATAGTTAGGAGTCCCATAAAAATACTGAGCTAATAATTAACTATAATATATATGCAGAGGACTTGGAGTAGATAGACACATGTAGGCTCTGTGTTTGCTGTTTCAGTCTCTGTAAGTTCATATCAATTTTGCTTAGTTGATTCAAAGGGCCATGATTTCCTGGTGTCTTCTATCTCCTCTGAGTCTTACAATCTTTCTGCTTTTTTTCCTATGGGATTCCCTGAGCTCTGAGGGGAGGGCTGTGAATCTCTGTATCTGTTCCCATCTGCTACTCAAGAAAGCTTCTTTGATGAGTAGATAAGGCTCTGATTTGTGAGCATAGCAGACTATCATTAGGAATCATTTTATTGATTTGTTTTTTAGACCACTCATGTTTGGTTTTACCCTAAATATCTGTTCTTTCCAATCTCTGGTTCTTGGTTACATTGATCTTTTAGTAGTTTTCACAGTACCTTTCCTCACCAAAGAGACTACAAAGTAGGGGTAAAAGCTCTATGGAGTCACCAGCTCAACTTTTCCATATTTTATGAGTTGTTTAAATGTTGTCCTCAGCAATGGGGTCCTGCTATCAGTTTGTAGAGCTTGGGGATTTCCATGGAGGGCCCCTACACTCTCAGTAAAAACCTTAATTAAATGGAACCCAGTCTCTTCATTAGAAGCCTTGCCTGGCTACAAGAGATGTCCAATTGAGACTCCATATCCTCCATTACTAGAAGTCTTCATTATGATTACCTTTAAAGATTCCAGGAAGTTTTTTGTTTTTTAATTCATTAGGTTTCCATACTACACCTAAGAGGCCCCAGTTGCAGACATCTTTTCCAATACTCCCTTTCTCCAGTCCATGTACCCACTACCTGATACCCTCTGCTCCTGCTGCTAGCAGTTCCCAGGCCACCTATCAAATCAATTCTGTTTTCTTCTTTCAGGGAGATCCATGCTTTCCATTTAGATCCTTCTTCTTTATCTGAACTCTTGGTTATCATTTAATGGCTAATATCCACTTATAAATATATACATACCATATTTTTTCCCTGTGTCTGGCTTAACTCAGTATGATTTTTTTTCTAGTGCCAATTCATGACGTCAGTTTTTTTTTTTAAACAGCTGAGTAGCACTCCATTGTATAAATATATCATATGCTGTTTATCTATGCTTCTGTTAAGGGGCACCTAGGGTATTTCATGGGTAGTATGAATAAGGCAGCAATGAACATGACAATAAGTGTCCTTGTGGTAGGATAAATAGAGCATCCTTTGGGTATGTGTCTTGTGGTGGATCCATTATCAGTTGTTTGAGGAACAACCATATTGATTTTGATAGTGGCTGTATAAGTTTGTACTAATACCAGCAACAGAGAAGGGCTCCCTTGCTCTACTTCCTTGCCAGCATGAGAAGTCACTTGTGTTATAGATTTTAGCCATTCTGACAGGTATAAGCAGGTGTAAGATGGAATCTCAAAGTCATTTTGATTTGTGTTTCTCTGATGTTTAAGGATGTTAAACATTTCTTTGTTTTTCAGCTGTTTAAGAATTCCTCTGTTGAGACATCTCTGTTCATACCTGTACCCCATCTTTAAATTGGATTTGGTTTGTTGGTGTTCAGTATTTTAGTTCTTTATATATTTTGGATATTAGTCTTCTGTCAGATGTGGAGTTGGTAAAAACCTTTGCACATTCTGTAAATGACTGTTTTGTCCTTGTGGTGGTTTCAATAACTATGGCCCCAAAGACTTATATGTTTGAATATTTGACCATAGGGACTAGAAATATCAGGAGGTGTGGCTATGTTAAAGTAGGTTTGACCTTTTTGGAGAAAGTGTGTCACTGTGGAGGTGGGTTTTGAGGGTTCCAATGCTCAAGTTCCACCTAGTATGAAAGTAACCTCCTTTTGGCTACTTTCAGGAACAAGCCTTCTTCTGCTACTTGTGGATCAAGATATAGAACTCTCAGCTCCTCTAGCACCATGTCTGTCTAGATAATGCCATGCTTCCTGCCATGATGATAATGGACTGAACTGAAACTGTAAGTCAGTCCCAATGAAATGTTTGCCTTTATTGATGTGTTAGAATGGTGGTTCAAGTCAGGGCATATCATACACTAGGCCCAAACAATTCCATGTGTAAGAGGTTTAATTGAGAGGGACAGAGGGGGAGGGGGTAGGAGAGAGAGAAAAAAGTGTTCCCTGTATATATATATATATATATATGCATGTGGTGATGTAGTGGCAGCAAGTAAAGGTCGGAGGTGAGCCCAATGGATTCTGGGAATATGGCAGCTGTTACCTTGGCAACAGGTCTGTGAGGCCCACCAATGTGACGTTTTAGGCTTTGGAGGCCCTGATGCTAACATTTATGAGTTGCTTTGGTCATGCCCTTCACAGCAATGAAACCTTAAGACAGTCCTATTGATAGTTTCCTTTTTCTTACATAAGCTTTTAAATTTCATGAGTTCCATTTATTAATTGGTGATCTTATTGCCTGAATTATCAGTATTCCATTCAAGAAGTTGTCTCCTGTGCCAATGCATTCAAGGCTATTTTCCATTTTTCTCTTTTATCAGAGTCATTGCATCTGGTTTTATATTGAGATCTTTGATCCACCTGGACATGAGTTTTGTGTAGGGTGATATTGATTTATTTTGATTCTTTCACATGGAGCCATCTGATTTAACCATCACCATTTGTTGAAGGTGCTGTGTTTTTTCCCCAGTGGAAATGCTGTGTATTAATTTTTATTGAATTCTAGAAAGTCTTTAATTTCTTTATTTCTGTATTGATCCATTTTTCATTCAGTAGAGAGCTGTTCAGTTTTTATGAGTTTGTAAGCTTCCTGTTGTTTCTGTTGTTGATATCCAGCTTTAATTTGTGGTGGTCTGATAGGTTGCAGGGGGTTATTTCAACTTTCTTTTCTCTGTTGAGACTTATTTTGTGACTGAGTATGTCGTCAGTTTTGGAGAAAGAAGATATATTCTTTTGTGTTTAGATGAAGTGTTCTGTAGCTGTCTGTTAGATTCATATTTGGTTCATAATATTTGTTAACTCTAATATTTTTCTGTTAAATTTTTATCTGGATGACTTGTCTATTGGTGAGAGTAGGGAATTGAAGTTTCCCACTATTAATATGTGAGGTTCAATGTATGTTTCAAGCTTTCCTAATGTTTCTTTTACAAAGGTAGGTACCCTTGCATTTGGGGACATTGATGTTAAGAACTGAAATGCTGTCTTGGTGGATTTTTTTCCTTTGATGCATATGAAGTGTCATTTCCCCATCTCTTTTGTTTAATTTTGGTTTAAAGTATATTTTGTTAGCTATTAGAATAGCTACACTAGTTGGATTCTTGGGTCTATTTGGTTGATGAAACTGCCTGCAATTTCACGAACTGGGTTCTCTCAGCCAGGAGGGAATAAAGGACCTGAAATAGAGGATTTGAAATGCAAAAAGAAAACAGGAAGTCAAGTTGAAATAGCCCAATCAAGACTTCACTTTACTTGGAATAAGCCAGGATTATAGTCACAGGAGAAACTGAAACCAAATCTCTAAATTACATGACACTTGCATACTGCAAAAAAGGTTCAAGTGCCAAAGTCCCCAGGCGGACCTTAAGGCAGTGGGCATACTCAGGTGGTGGGCGTACTCAGGTGGCTTCTTCAAAGATGAACCGACAGTCAACAGAGAGCATCTGTCTTAGCTCCCAGGTGTTAGCCTCCAAGCAGAGGCTGCCAGAAGTCCAATGGCTGAGATGGGGGGAAGGTAACAATTCTTCCCTTTTTATTTAGAAAATTGCAGGACTAAGGCATAATCAAACATCACAATCCTGTATGGGAATTTTCACAGTGCCTGGGTGAATCTCACCTGCAGTATAATATCTACTGGCAAAATATCGTACCCGTCCTTGAGAACACATACATCTAGTTTGAATTCTACAAACGGGCTTATTTCGTGTTTTTTCAAAAACACAGCCACTTGGCACATGCCTCTGTCTCAGGTTGATTTCTTTGCCAGAGACCTAACTCATTGAACACAGGTACTCAACATGCACTTTCTTCTGTGCACCCAATGCCAAGACATGCCATTATCGCATGCAAAGTCCACAAGCTGCCACAGTCTTTTTGAAAACTACCTTTTCTGAAGTTATTGTAAAGCTGCATGCCAGTGTACTGGAGATGAGTGTAGGCACTTGATTGAGCTGCAAAATATCAGCTCCAACTCTGGAAACTTTTACTGAGAGCAGCCCTCAATTCAAATGCAAATTAGTAAGTTCAGGCTAGCAAGTTCGGGATTGCACCAGCCTGAAACGGCTAAACACTGTAGGAGTAACCAAACGTTTGCTCCGAGAGTGAGCAAGCAAATTTGAATTGTTTACTTAGCTTCGAGAGAAAGCAAAATTTTGAATTAAGTGGGCATTTCCAGAGTGACAGAAAAAGCTGTCAGCTCAAAAACAAAAGAAAAAGGAAAAAAGACTTTTCAGCAGTGCGTTTAAGCATACTTACTAAGAAGGCTGTGGATCTGAGTCTACTTGGCATTTAGTAATCTTTAGGAAGTGAACGTACTCCATCCTTTTTCTGAGAAGAAATACACACAGACCCTCTGCCCCAAACCAAAACAGGATCTGGACCATTCCAGGTATTAGTAAGTGGATCTCTCCTCTTCACCATGGCATATGAACTTGAAGTATTAGGATGCCAGTGTCAGTCCGCAGCAGACTGACCTTTGATGTCAGCCTGCAAGAAGTTCAACACAAATAACACAAAAGGAAGGTGCGCCTTTGGAGATGTAGAAGGATACAAATTCCCTCCTTTAGTTTTCAAAAGCCAATTTTTAAGAGTGCAATGTGCACATTCAATGATTCCTTGTCCCATTGGGTTATAAGGAATTCCAGTTTTATGTTTGATGCCAAAATTTTCACAAAATGACAAAATTTTTGCCAGAGTAAGCTGGCCCATTGTCCATTTTAATAACTTTAGGTAAGCCCATAACATTAAAGACTTGTAAACAATGATCAATTACATTTCTAGAGGCCTTTCCTGAAAGCAGGGAAGCAAATATGAATCCTGAACAATTGTCAATACAGACATGTATACATTTAAGCTTTCCAAATTCTGCATAATGAGTTATATCCATCTGCCAAATATGATTTGGCATAAGGCCTCTTAAATTTATCCCTAAATGCGGAACTGGAGATAAAAATAATGCAATTAGGGCATTTTTTTTACAATCATTCTTGCTTGCTCTTTGGAAATTTTATGTTTAAGTATTAAGGCATGAGTAGAAAGATAGAATTTATTATGATCCCACTTAGCAAGTGCAACAGGATCTGAAACTAAGACGTCTCCTACAAGAGCTCTGTCAATACTATTATTACCTGCAGCCAATGGTCCAGGAAGACCAGAATGAGCTTGTATATGACCAATATAAAACTGATTTTTTCATGCAAGAATGACATTTCGCAATTGTGAAAATAAGGATCTTGCTGTAGTATTAAAATTAAATGTACCACATGTTTCTAACAAAGGAACTGATTGTGCCATGTATAGGCTATCAGTGAAAAGATTGAAAGCATCAGTCACAGCCTGAAACACATTTAATACTGCTATTAATTTAGCTAATTGAGCTGAGAGACCAGGAGTTTCTATGACTACCTGTTGATTATTCATAAGATATCCAGCTCATCCTTTGGATCACAAGGGCATTACTCAAAGGCTGTAAAGAAGTCATGTTAGGAAATATCACTTCATGCACATTTAAGAGTTTTATCAGTTTATCCAGAGGATAATGATTATCTATTATTTCCTGAAATCCTATCCGAGCAAGCGACCAATCTGTGCTATGCTGTTTTAACCAGGAACCTTGCTCTAAAGTAAAAGGCTGAATGATAACATCTGGCTCTTTGCCAAAATAAGTCAGTGCTTACATTCTACCAAGCATGATCATATGAGCTACTGCCTCATAATATGGCAAGATATTACGTTTAGGAGACAACCTTGAATGTATCTACATGAGAGGTGCTTTTTGCCATAACAATGCTGTAGGAACATGAGCTGTATTGAAAATTAACAAATGCAGGGATCAAGAATAATCTATATAAGTAATAAATTTATTTTCAATAGTTCTTTCTACCTGCTATAAAGTTGACATTCCTTCTCTAGTTAAAAATCTAGGAGAATTTGGATCAGAAATTACCTCTGAGAATATCAAATAAAGGTTTCAATTTTCCCATAGTAAGCTTTAGATAGGGACGAAGCCAATTGATACCACCTAATAATTTTTGAAAGTCATTTAAGGTTTTTAATCTGTCTCTACAAATAACTATCTTTTGGGGAATAATAGATTGATCTGTGAGTGTAAATCCTAAATAATTATAAGGATCCTTAGTTTGCACCTTTTCTGGAGCTATCTGCAGTCCCTTTTCAGCTAAGGCAACTTGTAAGTCTCCATAACATAAAAGTACATCCTGAGGATTTTTTCCTGCTAATAGGACATCATCTGTGTAATGGGCAATATATATCATTGGACATTTTTTCCTTATAGGATCAATGACTTGTGCCACAAATTTTTGATATAATGTAGGACTATTAGCCATGCCCTGAGGAAGAACTGTCCATTGGTATCTTTTCATAGGTTCTTTAAAATTAACAGATGGAACACTAAAAGCAAATCTCTCACAATCCTCAGGGTGCAAAGGAATTGTAAAGAAACAGTCTTTTAAATCCATAACTATTTTATAATATCCTTTTGGAATTCCCACTGGAGATGGAAGTCCAGTTTGCTATGCTCCCATAACTACCATTGTTTTATTTACGTTTCTTAGATCTTGTAACAATCTCCATTTACCTGATTTTTTCTTGATGGCAAATATTGGCATATTCCATGGGGAATTGGATTCCTTTAGGTGTCCTGCTTCCAATTGCTCCTGCACTAGCAAAGAAGCGGCTTCTATCTTTTCTTGAGATAAAGACCATTGATCAACCCAAACTGGAATATTATTAATTCATTGAATTTTATCTGCATGGGTCACAGGCAAGATAGTGGCCATCATGGAAAATGCTTCAAACCTTTGCTATTAAGATGAGGCTTAGGGCCTCCAGATGTTCTAATGTCCTGTTCTGGCCTCTGCTTATTAGCTGTTTCACTAGGGCTACATAGAGCAAGACCCATTTGTGACAACAGATCTCTTCCCCACAGAGTAACAGGCAGATTTGACATAACATAAGGCTGAATTTGGTCTGAATTACCTTCCTCATCTCTCCAGGTTAGAAGCTTAGAGCTTTGTTTTGGGTTATTGGCATAACCAATTCCTTGGAGATGAGTTATTGTCTCAGACAAAGCCCATGTTGAGGGCCAGTCTTGTCCTCTGATGATACATCAGCTCCAATTTCTATTAAACCTTCAAAATTTTTCCTTCAATAATTTAAGATTAGGTCTTTTGCTAGTGATAGATTGTACCCAGTATACACCAAAAGAACCAAAACAATACTGTCCTCTCTCGTTTTTAACAAAATTAGAAGGCATTGGATACAGAGGGATTAAAATAAACTGAGCAACTCACTGATTAGCAGGTACTGTAATAACACCATGAGGTGAAGCAGCCATCATCTTAATCTCCCCCTGGTAATCACCATCAACAACACCTGGATAACTCTGCAATCCTTTCACAATTGAGCTACTTCTCTCAATAAAAAATCTCCAAGTCTCTGTGGGCAAAGGCCCAAAAAATCCAGTAGACAGAATTTGAACTCCCATTTCTGGCATTAATACTGTGTGGCAGGTGGAAAAGAGGTCCAATCCTGCACTTCCTGGGGTTGCCCTGAAAAGTTCAAAGACGAATTTCCTTGGCTGGATGGCAGCTTCATGGCCCTACACGTTGCCTGTTGTTTTAGGAATGGGGCCTGGGGCTGCCCCCCTCCACTCGTTTCCTGACAAGGTATTGTCTTGAAAGCCTTTTTTAAATCTACAGTCTCTGGTCCAATGTTTCCCTTTCCTACAACATCCTTTATTCTCCTGTCTTTGTGCTAGAATCTCTTGAACCATAGTTCTCTGCAATGCAGCTGCCATTATTCATTTTCTGACACTCTATCTCTCTCTTCTATGATCTCCTTCACGAGTGCCCAAAGGCAGAGAGTGAATCTCTCTGCCTGATTATTCCTCAGAGCTCTTCCAATTTTTTCTCATGTTCTTTTATTTAAATTACTTACTTCTTGAATCCATGGGCAACAAGATTCTATCTCATCTGAGAGATATTTCAATGCATTTTTTTCCCACCATGATTCCTCTTGCCTGAAGCAACTTATTTATATTCTGTATCGATGCTTTTGACTCATTCAAACCCATACTCACTGTCACACCCCCTAGGTGAATTAAATGCAGAGTCCACGCCAATCCAACCTAGCTTACCCTTCTTACACACACAGCAATACTTCTACAATATGAACATAAGGTTAGGGCTAGCATCAAAATTGCCTACCATGATGAATGATGTACGACCTTTTATCCTTACCTTCTGAATTTTTAGGCAGAGCTCTGCTTTTGACAGTGTGTCCTTTATAAATCCTCCATGTCTGAGTCCACGAGTTCAAGCACCATCTGAAACTGCCCGCAGTTTCACGAACTGAGTTCTCTCAGCCAGGAGGGAATAAAGGACCTGAAATAGAGGGTATGAAAGGCAAAGAGAAAACATGAAGTCAAGTTGAAATAGCCCAATCAAGACTTCACTTTACTTGGAATAAGCCAGGGTTTTTGTAGTCATAGGAGAAACTGAAACCAAATCTCTAAATTACATGACATTTGCATACTGCAAAAAAGGTTCAAGTGCCAAAGTCCCCAGGTTCAGAAGATCTTCAGGCGGCGGGCATACTCAAGTGGTGGGCATGCGCTCAGGCGGCTTCTTCAAAGACGAACCAAGAGAGCATCTGTCTTAGCTCCCAGGTATTAGCCTCCAAGCAGAGGCTGCCAGAAGTCTGATGGCTGAGGTGAAGGGGGAAGGTTGAAATATCTTTTTCAACCCTTTACCTCAAGTTCATGACTATCTTTGATGTTGAGGTGAGGTGTGTTTCTTGGATGTAGCAGAAGGATGGGCCCAAGTTTTCAAATTAATTCTTTTCTTAGGTGTCATTTCATTGGGAAATTGAGTCTAATGAATATTGATTTTTTGATTCCTTTTATTTTGTTGTTATTGTTGTTGTTGTTGTTGTTGGTGGTGGTGGTGGTGTGTTTGTGTGTGTGTGTGTGAATGTGTGTGTGTGTGTATTTGTTTCTTCTTTTGGTTTTGCTGGTGTGAGATTATTTGTTTCCTATGTTTTGATGGGTGTAGCTAACTTCCTTGTGCTGGAGTTTTCCATCTAGTACCTTCTGTAGGGGTGGATTTATGGATAGATATTGTTTAAGTTTGACTTTTTCATGGAATATCTTGTATGCTCCATGGGTGATTAAAAGTTTTGCTGAATATAGTTAAGTTGGACAGGCATCTGTGGTTCCTTAGAGTCTGCAGTTCATCTGTCTAGGCCCTCTTAGATATTAGAGTCTCCATTGACAGGTCAGCTATAAATCTAGTAAGTCTGTTTTTATATGTTACTTTGTCTTTTTCCTTTGCAGCTTTTAATATTCTTCCTTTTCTCTGTGTGTTGAGTGTTTTGATTATTAGTTGGTGAAGGGATTTCCTTTTCTGGTCCAATTTATTTGGTGTTCTGTAAGCTTTCTTGTACCTTTATAGAAATTTCATGTCTTAGGGTAGTAACATTTTAGTCTATGATTTTGTGGATTATATTTTCTTGATCTTTGAGCCATGATTCTTCTTCTTATTCTATCCCTATCATTCTTATGTTTGGTTGTTTCATAGTGTTCCAGATTTCTTGGCTGTTTTGTATCAGAAAGCTTTTAGAGTAAACATTTTCTTTGACCAATGTTTCTGTTTCTTTTGTCATATCTTTTATGCTTGAGATTCTCTTTTCCATCTTTTGTATTCTTTTGGTGATGCTTAATGTCTGTAGTTCTTGTTTGCCTACCTAAGATTTTCTATTTCCAGAATTTTTCAGTTTCTATTTCCTTATTTATTTTGTTTCCATTTTCCTTAAACAGTTTTATTCATTTCCTTCAACTGTTTATTTGCTTTTCTTTCTTTTTTGTTTTTAAAGGGAGTCATTAATTTCCTCCAAATGTTTGTGTTTTTCTAGATTTCTTTAAGGGATTCTTTTCATTTCCTTTTAATTGACCTTTGTCATCTTCATAAAGTTTATTTTTGTATCTTTTTCTTGTTTTTCAGATGTGGTGGAATATTCAGGATTTGCTGTAGTAAGATAGCTGGGCTCTGCCTTGGTGACATATTGTCTTGATGATTATGCTTTTAGGCATCTGAGTTTGGAAAGATTATAGGTCTAGGTGTCTATTTCTGAGTTTGTGATTGTGGGATGTATCTTTTGTTCCTTGGTTTCTGTTTTCTTTCTGTCTTCTGGCTAGTAGGTCTGTAGTGGAGCAGGGGGTCTCCACCCGCATTAGTATCTGGACTTTCAGTGGCAATGTAGCCTCTGGTCAAACAAGGCACCCAACCACTTTTTATTTTTGGTAACATAAACACCTGAGTATGCTTTCTTGAACCATAGGATACAAACAATCACATTTTGTACCTCAAAACTGGGATGATTAGATATAAAAATTGGTAATAAAGTCTTAAGATATATATTTAATATGATGGTAAATACTATTATTTCTGTCCATATTTTGTGAAAACCAACAACAGCATGCTTATACCATTAAAATACATTTTAAACAAAACACACCGATACTATATTTCAGTTTGTCATAGAATTTAAAGAAGAATTGTACATCTTTACACACAGATGCACCTCAAAACTAAAACCTAAACTAAAACTTAAAACATTTGGATTGAATTGCTTAGTTGTCATGCTTTCTTCAGCAATTAATATATTTAACACCCAGCTTCTACTAAAAGTTTAGTAAAAATGTTATCAATATAACTTTTATTTATAAAAGCATTTGTTCAATAATACATTTAAATATTTGAGTGTACTGAAATATTATATTAAAGCATGAAAGCTGAGATATTCTATCATCACTTAGAGTGCTACAGATATGCTACCAGTCTGAGAAACTTTAGAATTATGGCAATATTTTTGACCTGAAATATAAATTTTCTTCAAATGTGATTATAGTAAGGTTGAGTTAAGGAATTGAAACAAAATACTAATTTATGTGGACAGATTCTTCCCAACTTCTAAAAATTAACTTTGTTATTCCACAATCTGCTCAAAGTTATGTTCTTCCAGATCCTCTACAGATATTTGGTAAAATCCAAGGAACCATTGGAGTTAATATTTCATTCAAACATTTGCCCTAACCCATAACATTTATTCCATTTTCCTATACATCTCAAGATTGCTCTGAGAATAGCTTGTTGACTAATTGAGTTACTTTTTTAAAATGCTGAAATGGCCTCTTAATAACTTCTTTAATTATTTAGCTATTAAGCAGAATTCAGTCTTCTGATCTGGAAGTCAGTGATGGGGATACTGTTATTATATGATCCTGGGTACTGACATAATTTGTTATTAATGCTACTAACTTTAGCATATCTGACTTTTAGACCTTTTTTTTTCCATGTGTGTGTGTTGGGGGGATGTTAACCATCCAAAATTCAGAGGCTTGATATGTTGATTTGGGCAACCTTTAACCACTAAAAGCGCAATTTAGCTCACATCAATTTATTTTGAATTAGATAAAGTTGGCACCATACCTAGATAGATGAGTGGTATTTGACTAAATTGTGCTGCACATTCCTCACTAGGAGACACTGCAAAACTTTCACTTTTATTATTGGTCATTAATGGTTAGACACAAAGTTAGCAGCTCTTTCAGTTCTTCAGTTATTATATATCCTTTTAACTTCACAAATAGGCAATGTGTCTGGTCTGCTCCTGATCATTTCCTGATAACAATCTGCAGTCATGTTGCTCCTGAACCTTGACCTGATGGGATTGTTTGTTGACACAACCTTGTTAGTTGATTCATCCCTTGATTACCTAGCTCTTATGTCTAATACATTTTCATCACACTCGGTAGCAATTTTCCATTACCCCTATGGCCCAAAGCCACACTAGCATCTCACCGTACAACAACACGGTTCTTTTGCAGGGGCAGAAGAGAAAATGTTAAGCTTTATTCTTAGTTTAACACATTCTAGAGACTTGGCAAGGAGTAAGCTATGCCCACTGAATCTGTTCATAGCCAAGAATTTTTGGAATCTTGAAAATTTTTTCTTTTGGAATTCTTTGTACTGAGGACCTATTGGAAAGCTGATGAAACAGATTGCCTGTAAGAGAGTCAATATAAAAATAGTCTGTAGAAAATCGTGCCACCATCTGTGTTTTCTTATCTAGAAATCATATGCTTGTCTCAGATTGACTTTCAAATTAATATGCTTATAAATATTAATTAATGGGAAGAAATTAGAAAAGTGTAAACCATGTGTGAAATTATAAATATACATATATATTTCAACACACACCCTGTTTTGGAAGGAAAATTCTGACTTGGCAGATAAAATCAACTTGCAAGGGTTTTTTTTTGAAATGTATTCAGCAAAGAAGATATAGGAATTAAAAATTTTCTACTTTATGAGAGCTGTTTTTAAACTCAGAGGTTAGTGATGGAGACCCACATCAATCATAGTATCCTCAGTAGCACAGAAGCACTTAGAAAAGCCTCTACTTTTAGATGATGCATAAATGTACCTATTATACACAGCTATCATTATCAGGATGTTAGTAGACACAAGCTATAGAGGAAGGACAGAGGGAAATGGACCTGTCAGGCACTGAAGAAATAAATTAGTAGAACAAAGGGGAAAAGTTTACTTGGCTTAAAAATTTATTATTGAAAGGAAAACAAGGAAACCTGATTATACTTGCTCCAAGTTGTTTCAGTAAAAATGAACAGATCCCTTTAAAATGTCTCCACCACCAAAGAAAGTAGTAGAAGTATATGACTTCTGTTCACCTAAATTTATTTTATTTATTTTCTCAAATATTGTTTTTTAAAATTAATTAATTATTTCATTTATTTATGTCCCAAATACTGTCCCCTCTCCTGGCCCTCTCTCACAGAGCTCTGCCCCATTCCCTGTCCCCTTAAACTCTGAGAGGGGACCCCTGGATATTCCCTACCCCCAGGGCATCAAGTCACTACAGCATTAGGCATATCCTTTCCCACTAAAGCCAGATAGGGTAGTCCTCTGCTACATAGGAGCCAGGACCTCAGACCAGCCCATATATGCTCTTTGGTTGGTGACTTAGTGGAGCTCCCAGGGGTTCAGGTTAGTTGACACTATTGGTTTTCCTGTGGAATTGCCATTCTCCTCAGTACCTTCAATCCCTCCCCTAACTTTTCCATAGTGGTCCCCGGTCTCCATTCAATGCTTGGCTGTGGGTATCTGCATTTGTCTTAGTCAGCTGTTGGATAGAACCTTTCAGAGGACAGCCATGCAAGGCTTCTGTCTGCAAGCACAACATAGCATGAGTAATGATATCAGGGATTGGTGACTGCACATGAGATGGATCCCAAGTTAGGCAGGTCACTGGTTGGCCATTCCTTCAATCTCTGCTCCATTTTTGTCCCTGCATTTCTTTTAGATAGAAACAATTTTTGGTCGACCACCAGGGATCCTGTCTGGCTACTGGAGGTGGTCTCTTTAGGTTCCATCTCCCTACTGTTGGACACTTCAGGATTATATTTTCTAGTCCCATCCATTTGCCTGCAAAATTAACATTGTCCTTGTTTTAATAGGTAAATAGTATTCCACTGTGTAAATGAACTACATTTTCTCTGTCTATTCTTTGGTTGAAGGATATCTGGTTGTTTTCAGTTCCTGGCTATTATGAACAGAGCTACTGTGAACATAGTGGAATGGGTGCCCTTGTGGTATGGTGGAATACCTTTTGGTTATACACCCTGGATCACTATAGCTGGATCTTCAGGTAAAACTGTTACCAATCTTCTAAGAAACCACCAGTTTGATTTCCAGAGTCATTGTACAAGTTTGCAATTCCACCAGCAATGGAGGAGTGTTCCCATTTCTTCACATCCTTGACAGTATGTACTATCACTTAAGTTTTTGTTCTTAGCTGTTCTGATGGGTGCAAGGTGGAATCTCAGGGTCATTTTGATTTGCATTTCCTTGATAACTAAGGATCTTGACATTTCTTTAAGTGCTTCTTGGCCATTTGAGATTCCTTTGTTGAGAATTCTTTGTTTACCTGTACTGTTTTTAAAGTGGGTTATTTGGTTTGTTGGAGTCTAACTTCTTGAGTTCTTTCTATATTTTGGATATCAGCCTTTATCGAATGTAGGGTTAGTGAAAATCTTTCCCCAACCTTTCCTATTGATGGAGTCCTTTGCCTTACAGAAGCTTTATAGTTTCAAGAGGTCCCATTTATCAGTTGTTAATCTCAGAGCCTGAGCCATTGGTGTACTGTTTAGGAAATTATCTCGTGTCAATACCTTCAAGGCTATTTCCCGTTTTATCTTCTATTAGATTCATAGAATCTCTTTTATGTTGAGGTCCTTGATTCTTTTGGACCTAAGCTTTGTGCAAGGTGATAAATAAGGGTCAATTTGCATTCTTCTACATGCATATCACCAGTTAGACTAGCACCATTTGTTAAAGATGCTTTTTTTTTTTTTCCACTGTAGGTTTTGGCTTCTTTGTCAAAAATCAAGTATCCATAAATATGTGGATTTATTTCTGTTCTTCAGTCCTATTCCATTGACCAACCTTTCTGTCTTTCTGTCTTTTTTTTTGTTTTTGTTTGTTTTATTTTGTTTTATCACTATTGCTTTGTAGTACAGCTTGAAGTCAGGAATAATCATTCCTCCAGAAGTTCTTTTATTGTTCAGGATTGTTTTGGCTATCCTGGGTTTTTAATTTTCTCCCATGAAGTTGAAAATTGCTCCTTCATGCTCTGTAAAAAAATGTATTGGGATTTTGATGGAATTTTTTTCTGTTTTTGTAGATTATTTTTGGTAAGATGGCCATTTTCACTATATTAATCCTACTGATCCATGAGCATGGGACATCTTTCTATCTTCTGAGGTATTGTTTGATTTCTTTCTTCAGGGACTTGAATTTCTTGTCATATAGATCTTTCACTTGCTTGGTCAGAGATACACCAAGATATTTTATATTATTTATTGCTATTATAAAGGGTGTTTTTCCCTAATTTCCTTTTCTGACCCTTTTATTATTTGTATAAAGGCATGCTACTGATTTCTTTGAGTTATTTTTGTATCCAGATGAAGCTGTTTATTAGCTGTAGGTGTTCTCTGGTAGAATTTTGGGATTCCTTATGCATAAGATTATATCATCTGGAAATAGTGATACCTTAACTTCTTCCTCTAGCTAGAACTTCAAATATTGTATTGAATAGATAGGGAAAGAGTGGGCAGTCTTGTCTTCTCCCTGATTTTAATGGGATTGCTTCAAGTTTCTCTCCATTTAATTTAGATGTTGGCTATTGGCTTGTAGCCATTATGGAATTCTTTAGATAGTTTTCCTGATCTTAATTTAACATTAGTAAGTGTTATCTGTCTAGAAAAATATCCACTTCATTTAGATTTTCCAGTTTTGTTGAGTATAGGCTTTTGAAATAAGACCTGATGATTTTTTTAAAAAAAAATTCTGTTTTTGTTGTTATGTCTCCTTTTTCATTTCTGATTTTGTTAATTTGGATACTGTCTCTGTGCTTTTTGGTTACTTTTGCTAAGGGTTTATCTATTTTGTTGATTTTCTCAAAGAACCAGATCTTGGTTTTATTGAGTTTTTGTATTGTTCTCTTTGTTTTTAATTGGTTGATTTCAGACCCAAGTTTGACTATTTCTGCCATCTATTCTTCTTGGGTTTGTTTGCTTCTTTTTGTTCTAGATCTTTCACATGTGCTGTTAAGTTATTAGTATAGGATCTTTCCAATTCTTCAAGTGTTGGGATTACAAGTATGTACCAATCTATCTGGCTACAAATATATTAAAAATGTAATAATGCCCACAAAAGGTATTTTTCTCCTTAAAATTATTGAAATTTGTTTTTAAAATGTGGTAAGAATAATTTCAATATTGAAAGCCACTGATTGCCATAAATCTGGTATTTTACTGGTGTGATGTGTACAGAAACAAAGGCCTCTAAATGACATTGTCATTTGAAGGAATGTGGCATATGAACAGAAGAAAACTTGATAACACATTTCTTTTTTTAAAGATTTATATTTATTACATGTAAGTACACTGTAGCTGTCTTCAGACACATCAGAAAAGGGCATCAGATCTCATTACTGGTAGTTGTGAGCCACCATGTGATTGCTGGGATTTGAACTCAGGACCTTCAGAAGAGCAGTCAGTGCTCTTAACCACTGAGCCATCTCACCAGTCTCTGATAACGCATTTCTTTAAACTTCCTTTCACTTATGCTGCTAGTTAAATACCAGAAAATAGCAATTCAAAATACATTTAATAAAGTCTGAACTTTACTTTTTAGTAATAAAGACTATCAATACAGTGAAAGAACCTATTATATCAATTTTAAAGTATTTCAGAAATAGAAGATGTTTTGAGGAGATATTTTGCATAGAGAATGAACATGGGCTGACTTAGAATAGGTGTAATATTTTTTTCTCCCTCCCCAAGGTGTAATTTTTTTAGGTAAAATAAATGAAACATATATGCCAGTGATAATGAGTTGTTTGTGGAAGTTTGTATAGAAGAATACTTTTCTTCCATTAGAATTAATTAATTAATTAATTAATCATATATTATATCCCGACTGAAGTTCCTCTCTTCCATTCTCACCCCCATCCACTGTTCCTCCATTTTCCTTCAAAAAAGCCCAGGTCTCCCAGAGATATCAACTAAACATATCAAGTTTGCATATCAAGTTGCAATAAGATAAGGCACATTATCCTCCAAAACCAGATGTGTTTTACCAGTCCCAGTTGTCTCTTAATTCAGACAAGTTGACAAGCAACATCAGCTATCATAAACACCATTGTAAATGTTAAGTGCAGTTTCAATGAGATTAGATACCTTTTCTTTCTGTGTATGGGATGGGGGGGGCAGAGAGAGAGAGAGAGAGAGAGAGAGAGAGAGAGAGAGAGAGAGAGAGAGAGAGAGAGAGAGAGAGAGAGAGAGAAATTGAGAGAGAGACTTTTATCTTACTCTTGATCTTTCTGAAAGTTGGGTTGAGGTGAATCTGTAACATGATTTAGAAATGGACCCCTTCAGAGTAACAAATGCATGTATTTAGGTACATGAGCTTTTTGTGTATAAAAGTACCTTAAATTCTTGGTAAACTTTGGTAATTTTCTTTAGAGAGGGTTAAAATATCTTCATTATTTTGATTACCAGATTATTTATGTACACCTATTACTTCTCATTATTATTTTTGATGTAACTGCAAGTCTTTCTCCATTGTACTTCTTAATGACTATTGTTAGTATTTAGAAAAATGATCTGTTCTGTTTACTGTTAAACTTCATTCTTGCATTTTACTAAGTAGAAGAAAAATCTAATTATAATTATTTTTAAACATTTGCTAATATATATACATATATATGTATACTTGCTAGGGTTTTGCATTTTTATTGTATTGGAACTTTTAGAAAGGTCTGTAGTAATGGAGCATGCCCACATTTTTTCATGACATTTACTTTAGGATTTTCATTTAAGGTGGAATATCTTCACCTGTTCTTCTACTCAGTTGCTAGTAAAAGAGATGACTGCAGAGATGCCATTCTTATTATCTCCTATTAAACTCTGTCCAGACCATCCAATAAAATCAAATCTACCACAACATCTTCTATCCTAGTTGAGGAGAGGATGAGTAAAATGTGAAACAAATACATTTAGGTACTAGGAGATCTAGAGAGATAAACCACAACAGTATTTTGGGATAGAGCAACTTCTGCTTTCTTGGTCCTTCTGTTCACAACAAGGTAACATTTGATGTGTAGCTGAAATGGAACATTGATTAAACTTAAGGGGTCTGGGACCAGACTCAGATCTAAGTCCTGACTTTAATATTTTTGTATCTTGACACTTGATGACCTCTTCTCTCAACTTTAAAAGATTAAATAATTTCTTCTTCATAGGTTGTTAGGAACAATAAAGGATTTGGTGACCCAAATCATGTCTCTGATGTCTCCGACTGCAGCTACACCATTGATTGGCAGCACAATTTAAAGAAGGACAACATTCACCACAGAGCTACTTCCAGATAAGGATTCACTATCATAGCAATCTTAAGACAGAGTCCTTCCTGAGAAATACTGGACTTATCTAAGTAATGAGTGAGGGGGCTTGGTAAAATTCTTAAAGAACTATGTAGCAATTTAAGATCTATCTATTCTTTTTATTTATTTATACTTTCTTCACCTTGGATCCTGGTCCAACAGCTCTCCCAGCTGCCTGTTTCCTTACCATTTTCTCTTACAAATGTTCCCACATGACTTTGATGGCAAACACTGCTTGAAGAATTCAGGCTTGCTACATTCTTAGAACAGGACCCAGCAATATTGGATCTTGATAAATGTGAAGTACTTTTATTATTATTAACTTCTGGAAACAGAGAACTCCTTGCTGTAAGAACAATGAATGACAAGGCTTTGGCCTTAGAAAAGGATTGGCAGATTCCAAGAACAGAAAGAAAATGTGGTTGTGAATCATAGGGAGAAAAATAAGATGAGGAAGAGGTTAGGTCATAGAGGTGCTTGGAAGTTATTGTAAAGATGTTGGTTTTGTTCTTCTTAGGTCAGCAAGGGATGCATAACAATTCTCTCTCTCTCTCTCTCTCTCTCTCTCTCTCTCTCTCTCTCTCTCTCTTTCTCTCTCTCTCCCTCCCTCCCTCTGTGTGTATGTGTGTGTGTGTGTGTGGTTAGAACACTGACTAAGTGGAAAATGAAGTTCAAGGTGACCAGAGGAAAGAAACCAGTTGAGGACCCTTTAACAATTCAGGTGATAAGTGGTGGCCCAGTATAAACAGGAAGACAATGAGAAATATCGAGACCTACATGTATTTTGGAGCTTTATCTGAGAACTAGTTTGAGGATGATTTGTATCTTGGCTGGATATTACAGAGACCTAGGATAGAACAAAATAGGACTGACTAAAAAAAAAAAAAAGAGCCAATGAAGTTATTCCTAATGATTTCTGCCATACTAGTTGGCAGGAGCCTAAAATAATTGTCCTCATTGAGGCTTCATTTAGGAACTGATAGGAACAGATGTAGAGACCCACAGACAAATATTAGGTAAAGTTTGCTTGGGGAATCCCATGGAAGAAGGGGATTAAAGATTGTAGGAGCCAGAGAAGTCAAGAACAACACAAAAACACAGCCTACAGAATCAACTAACCAAGATTCATAGTGCCTCACAGAGACAGAAATGACAATCAGGGAGCTTGTATAGATCTGACCCAGGTCTTTGAATATATATTACAATTGTGTAGCTTGATGTTCTTGTGATACTCCAAATAGTGGGAATGGAGGCTGTCTTTTACTCTTTTTCTTGCATTTGGGACCCTTTTTACCCTACTGGGTTGCTTTATCCAGCCTTGATAAGGGGTATGTTGCTAGTCTTATTGTAACTTGTCGTGCCATGCTTATTTAATATCTCTGGGAGGCTTGCCTTTTTTCTGAAGGAAAGAGTGGATCTGGGAGAGAGGGAAGGTGAGAGTAAGGACTGAGAGTAGAGGAGTAAGGGAAAATTGCAGTTGGAATGTAACATGAGGAAGAATAAATAATAAATAAATTAAACAAAAAATGATTCCCCATAGACTTGTCCACAGGTTAATCTGGTCATTATTTTCAGCTGATATTCTCTCTGACGAAATAACTCTATCTTAACACGAAATAAGTCAGCACAGCTGATTATTGAGGTGAGAATTCAGAAGTTCTATTCTCATTAATTTGCATGGAATTCAAGCCAGGTATGTAAATAGAGAGTCTATCATGTCATGTGATCTAGAAATAAAAATTTTAAGAGTTGAACTATTTATTGAGATAGTTAAAGCTGGAATTGGGTATGCTCCCTCAGACAGAAGCTATAGGCAGACTATGGACACAAGCCTTAGACAAGCCAATGAGTGACAATTGTTAGAAGGAGAGAAGTGGAACCCATGAGAGAAGTGGAAGAGCAGCCAGGAAGGAAGTAGGAAATTGGAGAAGTAGAATGTTTAGAAAAGACAAGAGTAGAATGTGTAAAAGTAAGGAATTGGCAGCTTTGTCTTGGCAGGAAGGAAGATATCTTTGTATGCACTATTTCAGTGTGATTCTGAGGATGAAAGCCTGATAGAGTAGGTAGACAAGAGAAGGTCTGAGAAAAAGAAAACAATGGAGAAAGGTAATTATTTCTAGAAGTTTTACCAATGAGAGGTAGAAGAAGAATCTAGAGGTAGGAGTATATTTTTATTATACTTATCTTTCAATTTCATCAATGAAATTGAAAATCAATGAAATCAATACATTGCAATCATATTTCCCCATCCCATACCCCATTGCATTTTCTCTCATTCCTGCTGAATGCTTCCTCTAAACTTGTTCCCCTCCTACTTCCACAGATTTTCAGTTATTAGTACCAATAATTAATTAATGTTTGAGTATATATATTTAATTTAAAGTAAGTCAAATTAAGTTAAATTTGCAAAGTTTTGTATGTATCAGGCACTAATGAGCTCTCACTAATATGTGCAACTTTTATATTTTCATATCTTGGTTTAGTTCAACTCGGATTTTATCTTTGTTATATTTATTAATTTATATTTATTTGTTAAGTATGATTTAGTGTGTGCTCTCTTACTGCTGTTTTGCTGAATGGACATGTCTTCTCACTATTTCCTAAATACTTATGCTTATATCTATAGTCTAAACTTGTTCTTAGCCTGGGACAGAAAAACTCCTTCTCACAATGAATTGCATTTAACAGAGAAAATATTTGCTGGAGAGGATGGTGAAAATAAGTTGCTGTTGGCTGTCCAACTTTCAATAGGACACTTACATCACTACTTCCAAAGCTCAGAGAACATGGTGGGAAAGAAGAGTCAATGAGTTGGATGATGGGGAAACAGGTTGTAAAACACTATCTTATGGGCATGACAGCTGTGAAACTCATAAACTCATAGTAGATATATCCCAAACAAGACTGACTCCATCAACATTCAGGCACGATTTACACAGGAGGTCCTGGAACCTTACTCCTTCTTAGGGAGCTATTGACAGTTTATGGCTCCTGAAAAAAGGAATGACTGTCTTAAGAGGTGTAGACAATGGTGAGTTGTCTATGCTGTAGCAGATAACTCCACATCCACATTTTTCCAGGAGGCTGAGCTTGATCATGATATAAACAAAAAAAGACAGTGTGTGTGTGTGTGTGTGTGTGTGTGTGTGTGTGTGTGTGTGGCTTGTTGTGCTTGAAAAGGAGATAGAAGAGGGTAGCAAAGAGAAATGATCAGAGTGTATTATATGCATGCACAAGTTTATCAGACAGTAAATTAGTAATGGAAACATGCCATGGAGATATTGTTCCTAAACCGATACTTTCATTTCAGAGTATAATAAACTGTGTTCAGGATTCCACAGACATATCTGCACTCTATTTCATGTTGTTCCTACTATCGTTCACTGTAGTTACATAATAATAAATATTCCCTGGAGTCTTGCTTTCTCTCTCTCTCTCTCTCTCTCTCTCTCACATACACACACACACACACACACACACACACGCACATGCACACACACATGCACACACACAAACACATACACACACACAGAGAGAGAGAGAGAGAGAGAGAGAGAGAGAGAGAGAGAGAAAGAGAGAGAGAGAGAAAGAGAGAGAGAAGCACTTGTGGGGAGAAGAGGAGTTTTAACAGAAAAGGGAGGTGGAATGAAAGAAGACAATGGTGGCTTAAATGACTAAATTTCAGTAAAGAATAACGAAGCCTAATGCATGAATAAATGTTCTCAATGTAGGGAATAGGAAATGAATTGAACAAGTCAAATGGGCAGCAGGGTTTTAAGCTGGATCTTCTGATTGTTTAGTATTCTTTGGGTTAATTCTTATTTTGCATGTTAGCTATTCGGTTTATCTCATTTTAAAAATTTTCTTGCCATCTAAGAACCACCACAATGACAATGCTTTCTGCATGGCCAGGGCTCCCCTTTTCTTTCCAATAGTACTACTATGATAAATACTATGTACTCTTAGTTATCAATTTTAGCTAATTATACCTAGACAGAGAGATTGTCACTTGACTGAGAAGACACTGAGTAACTTGCTGTGTTTCTTATACTTTATTGATACTTTACTATTTCAAAGCACACTGGAGGTTCCCACCTTGTTTCTCTGGGACTTGGTCTCTATAAATAGTTGAACTAGAACAGCTTTTCATTAATCTATTGATTTGTTAAATAAATATGTTCATGGCCTAAACTTGAGTGAAGTATTGAAGGGAAAGTAAATATGATAGCTGTGTTTTAATAAAGATAAGTTTGATAAGTGCTATTTATGTATTCAAATATTTGAGAGTTTAGGGTAGATCAGGCACCAAGTTCCAGTAATTTGCTAAAAAACAATTGAGCATTTCTTACACTCAAGGACGTTTTAGCTAGTGATAGTCAGATTATAAGCAGTTAAAATGTAACATATTGCATGATATAATAATGGCAATAAACTATCTGGCCTCTGAATGATGACATGTTCATCTTCTTTTAATTTGGGGGGCAGATTCTTTTGTGGGAGTGAATTTCGATTCTTTCCTGCAGGAAAGTTGGAATTTCTACATACACAAGTTGGAAACTGATATGCCAGTTAGATGCATTAAACTGTGATGTATTACTGAGGCATGTGGTTGAAGAGACAGAGTAGTATCAGGATTTTAAGGGTGGTGTAGATTTTTTTTTTTTTTAGTATTTCTTCCATCTTTTCTTTTCTTTTTATTGGATATTTTATTTTTTACATTTCAAATGTTATCCCCTTTCCCAGTTTCCCCCCTGGAAACCCCCTACCCCATCTCCCCCCTCCTTCTATGAGGGTTCTCCCCTACCCACCCACCCACTCCCACCTCCCTGCCCTGGCATTCTCCTACACTGGGACATTGAGCCTTCACAGGACCAAGGTCCTTTCCTCCCATTGATGTCTGTGGTGTAGAGTATAGATGAGATGTCTCTGCTGAAACCAGCATTCTTTGCTTCCTGATAAGCTAACCTTGGAGTCTAATGTACTTCTGATGCTTTTGCTCTATATTTTTTCTTGCACTCACTATATTATCTACTTTCTTCTCTTGTTTTGGCTGGCATGGGTCTTTGTGGCTAATTTGCTGAAAGTTTATCACATTTTGTCCTTCTTCGCTCATGGCTAATGTGCCTGGATGTTTATTTTGAAATGGTTTAGGAAGTATAATACTCATATGCATATGAGTTAGGGCGATTGTCTCCCTGTGGGAAGAGCTTGTTGCCTGGAGTCTTGTGGTGTGACTAAAACATAGTTGACCAGGTCACAGAATCTGCTGGAATTGTTATCTGAGTGTTTATTTTATGCTCTGATTTCCACTTTTATTTGGGTGATTTTCTTAAATCAGGATATGGATTGTGTGTGTGTGTGTGTGTGTGTGTGTGTGTGTGTGTGTGTGTGTGATGTCACCAAGAATCAGAGCATACACAAATGCTTCTGGCAACAATCAAAATAAAAGCAATGACTAGAAATTCTCATAAAAACAAAACATATCAGATTCTTTTTCTCTAATTTGTGATGAGTGGAGCTTCTATGATCTTTCTAGATGTTTTTCTTCACTATTTTTTTTTTTGCTTACTCATTAACATAGAACTTCTGTTCTATGTCTTGTCTGTATTTTAAAAATACAGTGTGGATGGGAACAATAGAAGGAAGAGGAGGGGACAAAGATGTAATTGTATTTTAATTAAAAAATTCTGCAGAAAATTAAGGAAGAATTCATCTGTTACTTTATAGAGAAGTGAAAGAAATCCACTATTTATTGCCTCTAACAAGGAACAATTATACTAATATTTGTAAAATTTTGTTGTACATTTTAAAAATATGATCTTTCTTGAAAACTGTAGAAAATGAAATAAAATGTAGCAAGGACACAAATATCTGTATTCTTAAAATACATGGTTTAGGGGTTGGAGAGATGCCTCAGTGGTTAGGAGTACTGATTATTCCTCCAGAGAACCTGAGTTTGATTTTCAGCACCCGCATGGATGCTCACAATTATCCATGTTCTAGAGGTTGTGCCGTCCTCTTCTGATTTTCATCACAGATGACACACAGACATAATGTAAGCCAAATAACATATAAAAGTAAAATAAATAAATAAGTTGAAAAATATGTGCTTTATGCTAAAAGATTGTAGACTATTCTTTACCCACAAATGTCATAAAATCCTTCAGCTTTCTGACTGATTCCAGTTTCTGAACATAGTTAATGGTAGAATTGATTTAACAGATACCATGAACAAAAAAATTTTAAAAGTGAGTAAAAACCATAATTTTTTTTCTGTTCCTTCTCAGTAGAAATCAAGAAAGAACACTAAGCTTCTCAATTCAAGTATACTAAACCATGGGTGAAATATTTAGGTTTTTATTTTTAGTGTTTTGAACTTTGAGTGGCTGGTTTATCTATATAGGTCAAGGAGGTTGTTTGTAGATGTTGTCAGATTTTTATAACAATGGCAAGCCTTACCTAAAATATATCTGTAAACATAAGTTCTCTGTGAAGCTGTGTAGTGTAGTAGGAAGAGCATTCTACTCATAGTTATAGGGGGTTGGCGTATAGTTCTGACTGTAGTTTTGAAATAATCATCCAGTTTTGTATGGCTCTTTCCTTCTTGTTTGTAAACAAATGTTTTACAAGATATACCTTCAGAGAGAAATTCTTTATGTACATATCAGGTAAAATGGGAAGTATTGTTGGGAGATACCACATTTACTCCTCCGACCCCCTTCAGGAAAACACAAGCAATACAAAGAGAAGACACAGGTTTCTGACACAGGGCTGACATCCAACTGACATTTAGAAGAGTGCCTGATGTCTTTGAAATTTGAAGTAAAAGTCATTCTCTTGAGTTCCTCAAGCTTTGTAGACTCTTTAGTAAGAATTTCAAATATACCTCAGCGTGTTATATCTTTATATATCTACTGACACTAATTTTATATCCTTATAATTTAGCTAACATTAAGAGTCATGCTAATTATTTACGGCTGGTACTCAACTTTTGTTAATATGTTAAGTACTTAGTGCTGAGGAGCTGTGGTCACTAGGGTAAACTCATCTGTGATAAAATACCCAGTTTTGTGACCAGAATAAATGTTAGTGATAATGACCCTTAGATAACTACCACAGTGATGTTGTAAAAAAGAAAACAGCAAATAAGTTAAGACTGCAAATACCTGGCTATCAAGGGGACAATTAGCTAAGTAAATTTAAATGTATTTATGCATTTGCTTGCACAGTTTCAGGCTAGTACATCATTTGTTTGAAACTGGCCTGGTGTTTTCTAATTTCAGATGGAGGTTGGGCTGCTACCATGTCACAGTGTATAATTATTGGGCAGCCCACAGCAATTTTTAAAGAAAATTTCACACTGTTTGAGACTAGTGTCATACATTGCTAGTTTGAATTAGTTAGTGAAAGTTATTTATATATTAGACACTTTAAATTAGTGAGTGCTAACAGTTTATTAATAAACCAGGATGGAAATGTACATTTATAAAAGTGATGTAGGTACAAATAGGTATGTCAAACAAAGATGAAATATTTAGGTTTTATTTCATTTTTTTTGTGAAGAATCACTTTCCCTAATTGTTCATTCATTGGAGCTTGAAACATCATTTAAAACTCACTGGAAAAGCAAATAACATTAACTTTAGACTCCCCAAGAAATTTTCTTAGTAATTCTTGTTCCCTTTGCCCTAAGTCATTTCCGCCAATGTCTTCCATGCTGTTTTCTCCTAGCTCACTTGGTGATTCCATCTCATATAGCCTCTTTTGGCTGTGGGTTTTGTGAATATCAGGGTAACTTCTATAAGCTGCCTCTTCTCCCAGGTCCAGGTCCTAACCAATGTAAGAAAAGATAAACGACAAGTATAATTCCAACACACTACTGTCAAGTGATCTTATTTGTAGGTTTGCTTTCCCAGTGAGAACCTTTGACAATGTATGGTAGGGTTATTTATCAAGAACACATGCAGCAAATGAAGCTATGGTAAGATTGTGACAGTGCAGATAGGAGTTAGGGCTTAGACAAGAAACACAGCAAGTAAGATCATAAAGACATAATAACAATATGTTTAATAATAAAGGTATGTTTATATACACACAGAGGCAATGGAAATTGTAATTTGGCTAGAAGTCATTGTCCATGCAATCCCAGTATTTAGAAGGTAGAGGTAGGAGGACAAGAATTTCAAGGTCATATTTGGTTACATAGCGAGTTTGAGGCTAGCTGTGGTGTATGCATGTGTGTGCATGATCACTTTGAGAGTGGGGGGGAGGAGGAGAGAACAGAGAGAAAGAGAGGAGCACACTTTGCTTGCTAATGCAAAGCATATGCTACACTGATGTTCTCTCAAAGGCCCACAGTATCCAGTGTGTTGCTTTAGATACAAATGAATTTCAGGTATCTCCAAGTTGGAGTGGGACATGGTGGTAAGGAACTATTGAGAGCCCAGAATAGCTTAAGCATGAATTTCTGAACAAAATATATTTTAATTCAGGCAGGCTCCAAAGTTTCCTTAAGCATCTGATACTGTTTTTAAAAAATGTAGGTAATGGATAATTCTTATTTTGAGGGTTGTTATAGAAATTAGAGATGACATCTAACAAATGACAGATCCTCTGTTTATGAAATAATCTATAAATTAGCCAGTTGTTTGTGCTAAACTTGTTTATAATAAAAGTTATCTTTGTGATTTTCACACATGGTTAATTTAAAAAAGAGATTCTGCTAAGGTGTGGGGAGATAGCTTAGAGGGTAAAGAGCTTATCACACAAGTGTGAAGACTTGAGATTGGACTCAAGAACCCATGTAAAACTGAATATGACACAAATCTGTAACCTTAGCATCCTAGTAGCCAAATAAGTAGAGAGAGTTGAAACCTTGAAAATCTGTGGTCCAGATAACATTGGCATACAGCAGAGAACAGCAAGAGAGCCCATCTCAGGATATAAGGGGAGGATCAATACCTATAGTTGTCCTTTGACCCTCACACTGGTGACTTGGCATGTGCCTGTCTGTTTCTGCCCTCACTCCCAGACATTACAAAATTGTTTAAATCACCAATTTAAATTAAAAAATGTGCTAGAGATTTTTTTTTCAGTTTAAGTTAGAGCACACATTACTTTTTGATAGTATTTTAACTATTATTAAAGCAGGTAAAGTGATGGATATGTTAATTAGCTAGATGAAATCATTCCATATATATGCATAATAGAAAACATCACTTTAACTCATAAATATAAATAGAATTCACTTGTCAACTAACACATTAAAAATATCTAATAGTTTTTTTTTTCTGACATCTCACTGAGCTATGCTCATGTTTTATTGCCTTTTCAGACCACATGACTGCATAGGTATGTAACTGGAGGTTTACATAGCTGTTGAATTTTACCAGCCTGTTTTCTGAGTTTCCTTTTGCACCTTTGTGTTATTATGTTTAAAATGAACTTCTCTCTCCTAGGGAAAACACATTTTCCTTGGTGAGATGAATCACTGTTGACTGATTCATCTCCTTTTCAGGGCGGAAGCTCGGTCTAGTGGTTCAAGCTGTGCTGTGTGAGTCAGTTGTTCTGGCTATATTCCCTGTTTTGGCTTTTAGATAGTGGTTAAATCCCTTGTCCAATGGAGATGGTGCCTCTCCATGTGCATGGCACAGGGGAACTGTCTGAGGAAAATGTCCTAGGGAGAGTAGGGAATGGGTTGATGGGAAACAGGAAGAATGAGTTTCCCATTTGAAGCAGTGCATTGGCATTCACCTTCTCCCTAGACCACTATTGACTTCAGGGACTGAATGGTAAATCTTAAGTGGTTCTGTATTGGGACTCCAATTGTAGGCCAGAGGAGATAATTATCTGTATAGCTTCTCTCCAATAGGTACTCAGAACTGACTGAAAAGAAAATGAGGATTGATTGTTAATTAGGAGACAGGAGGCTTAGGAGACCTTTTTATTATTCTGCTGTTTCTCTCAAAAAGCTGCATTGAAGGGAAGGTTTTCTCAGTATGGTTTTACTCCCTGACAGAAGGGGCACACCAGGCTAACCAACAGACATACTCTTAGTACTTTATGGGACTCAGTAAGTTTTCAGTTCAGGCTGTATATTTACATTTAGCTTACAGAATTAAGGGCTCTCTAAAGCAAGCTGGTGTGGTGTCATGTTATTATGTAACTATTTGCAAAGGATCCAGAAAAATGTAGATGAGCCAGTTTTCTTAAAGATCCATTGAGAAAATTATAAATTAAGCATTAGGATAAGCTGGCTGTCACTGGCCCAAGTATTGTCTTTTAAGCATCAGGATGGCACCTGTTATTGATGTAACCATCCTGGAAAACATGGAAGGGTCCTTGTCTATCTCAACATGAACACATGTATGTTAAAGAGAGTGCAGTTTCCTCCCATCTCTCCTGATACTTGCCCAATGTGTGATGTCCGTGGGGACATTTCACCAGTTTGGAATTCTTCATATGCTTTAGTTTGGAGAGACTAAGACCACAATTTAAATATCAGTTTGGAAAAAGTAAGAAAAGGAAAGAAGGAAGCCAGTTGGATGTCATCAGGCAGATTACTTCAGTCTGCCAATCGGAGTCTATTCCTGTGAGGAGCACTATTCTACTGCAGAACATCTCAGATTTATCATTATAGAGGACCAAGGTACTGAGGGGTTTGCCCTCACTCAACAATCGAGTTTACCACAGAGTCAGTCACTTCCTCAACTTGTCCTCACCAAGGTAGAGCAAAACAAAACAAAACCAAAAACAACAGCAGCAACAACAACAAACAAAAACACTCACTCTCAGGAAAGAAGATGCAGATGTTTCTAGTGTCCAGTTCTCAACATGTGGGGTTGGGTACAAGGGGATAAGAACAGGCATTGATGTTAGCCATGTACTCTTTCTTTTGCACTTGTTTTCTCCCTATCAGGAGTATCTGCCAGAACTCTGGCACCCCATCTATTTTTCTTTCCTTTTTTCATACAAAACACTGTCACATTAGCTTCCTATGCTATCTCTCTTTTAAAATCTGCATTACAAAGTTTACCCTTTAACCAGTTTTTGCTGTACAGATTTATGGCATTAGGTACTGTCACATTGCTGTGCCAGTATCACCAAAAATCTGTCTTCAGAAGCTTTATCTTCTCCAAACAGAATTCTGTGACCATTAAATGATAACTCTTTATCCTACTTTCTCTGAAGCACCATTTTGCTTTCTGACTATATAAACTTGGCTAGGTATGTTGTATAAGTAAAATTACATAACATTTCCCCTTTTACTTATGGGCTTATTTTGCTTAGGACAATGTCTTCACAATTTATTTACATTCTAGCATGTATTTAGAACATTATTCTTTTCAAATGTTGAACATTATTGTTCTATAAGGTTCTATTATTGTGCATAGCACACTCTGCTTCTCCCTTCATATATAAATGGATTTTTGTGTTGCTTCTGCTTTTTGGTTACTGTAATACTGCTGATATGGACATCAATGTTCTAAAGCAAATGTGAGCTTTCAGTTCACTTGGGTGCATTCCTAGGACTGGTGTAACTCTTGTAAGTGTATATTCAGAATTGTTAGACAGTATGGGTCTATTTGAGGAATCCTTATACTGCTTTTCATATACTTGCATCAGAAAAGCACCAGACTTTTAATTTTCCTACATTTCCATAAACATTTGTTATTTTTTACCTTTCCTTTATTAACAGAAATTCAAATGAGTTTGATGTTCTACCTCTTATAACTTACTTTACATTTAATTTATTTGTTTTCCTTGAACACTTTTGGTATGCTCTGAAGTACATACAATTTAAAGTTTTTATATATAGTTTATTTGTTCTAAAATGTACCTTTATAATAAAATTTATTTTTTGTGTGTTATAATTTGGTGAGTTATCATTATAAATAATCTGGAAAATATTAAGATTCATAAAGCAGATAAAAGTCATATAGGGACTGATGAACTGATGAATTAAATATAATCAATGAAAAGTAACTTATTTAATAATTTAGAAGCAACTTGAATAAATTATATGATGGTGATTTCCATTAACTCCAAAATTAGACAATCAGTGGTTCAGTTCTGATTCAATTTATTCTTTCTCATGTTGGGGAAGTTACAGGATCTCTCCAGATTCCAACTGAAAGGATTTCAGAGATAATTTGGAGTCATGGTAGACATTCATCATGTAGTGGTGGCCAAAAAGAGATCCCAGGCTTTGCTCTGCATTCTAATGAGCAAGCAGTGCTTACAAAGGAACCACTCTAATAAAGGTATAATTACAAAATAATGGAAGTTCTCAAAAGAAATAACAGCATAGCTCTAGGTAGTTTATGAGAAAAAAACTCAAGGCATCAGTAGAGTGATGGTTGGAGGGATCTGGTCAATTAAGTGTAGGCTAAGGATTGTTGTGGGGTGCATTATGGAGGGAACACATGGTTGTTTTATCTTGGAAGAAAGAAGGAAACCCAGTGAGAATATTCAGGAAGTGTTGCTATCAATCTGGGGTGTGTGTGTCAAAAAATGGTTTATAGAAGAAGATGCTAAACTAATATTGGAAGGATGAGGGTTGTCTGGATAGCAATTTGAAGAAGCAGCCTATATGCTGCCTAGGAACCTCTGCATACAAGCTCTCGTGTACATAGCTCGATTGAGATGTAGTTATAGGCAAGTGAGAGATGATCAAATATATCTAAGGTGTGAAAAATTTAGCCTGTTATTTCTGGGCAGCTTCTAAGAGGCTCCTGGAGGAAAATAACCAGATTTTCACCTGCAGTAAGTGTGAAGGATAGAAGTGAGACTGGGCAAAGTGAAGGTCAGAGCATGATTTTGATAGTTCTGTCAGAAAACCATGAGGATCTGAATTAGAGCTGTGATTGTGGGGGAGAGAAGGATGAGTTAAAAAATAAAGGTTTAGGATGGGTTAGTGACCATCTTGTGTGGTAAGCATAAGAGGAGAAAAGGCTTATGATCACACTCCATTGGCTCTCTTTTTGAAAAGCTAGAAACAGGGAGTGTCAGTTTCTTTGTTTGAAAGCAGCAAAAGGAAATAGGTACAAGGGATTTAAGTCAGCAGCTGAAGGTTGTGTATGGACTTGGAAAGAATGAGAACACTTGGGCTTTGAAAGACAATGGGGAAAATATCAGAACCTTAATGGGAGTAGACAAAAATGCCCTCCCTGGATGTCCTCTCCTCCTGTTGGCAGAGTGAACTCCTTTTTAAGTTTTACCCTCAGCTTAAAATGGTTTTCCTTTAAGAAGCTTGCTTCATTTACTTATCTCCAAAGGGATTTTATTTATTTATTTATTTATTTATTTATTTATTCATTCACTTCCCTCTCTCTTTCCAGTCTCCCCCTCCCCCTCCCCCATTATTTTCTTCAATTCTCCTCAGAGAGGGAAACCCCCTCTTGGGAACCACCCATTCTGTGATATCCTGGACTTAACATCCTCTCCCACTGAGGCAAGACAAGGTAGCCTAGTTAGATGACTAGGATTCACAGGCAGGAAGCATATTTAGGGACAGCTTCCGCTCCAGTTGTTGGGGAACTGGCATGAAGACCAAACTGCATGTCTGCTACGTGTGTGTGTGTGTGTGTGTGTGTGTGTGTGTGTGTGTGTGTGTGTGTGTGTGTCTAGGTCCAGTCCGTGTATGCTCTTTGGTTGGTGGTTCAATTTCTGACAGCCCCCATGGGCCCAGGTTAGTTGATTTTGTAGGTCTTTTTGTGGTATCCTTGACCTCTCTGGTTTGCTCGATTCTGACTCCAGCCCTATCACATGATTCCCCTGAGCTCTGACTGATGTTTGGCTGTGGGTCTCTGGATCTGTTTCTGTCTGCTGATGGATGAAGCCTTTCAGGAGACAGTTATGCCAGGCTCCTGTCTGCAAGCATAGCAGAGTATCTTTAACAGTGTCAGGAGTTGGCTCTCTTCCATGGATGGATCTCAAGGTGGGCCAGTCATTGGTTGGTTGTTCCCTCAATTTCTGTTCCATTTTTATTCCTGCACATCTTATAGACAGAAGAAATTTTGAGCTGAAGATTTTGTGGGTGGGTTGATATCCCCATCTCTCCACTGGAAATCCTGCCTGACTACAGGAGATGGCCAATTCAGTCTCTATACTCCTGCTGGCAGGAGCTAGGGTTACCCTCATAAACTTCCCTGGGTCTACCCTCTCCCAGGTCCTAGAGATGCCCCTCACTGATTTCCTTTCTCTCTTCTAGCTCTCTCCCACACCAACTCTGTCTCTCCATCCCTGTTTTCCTTCTCACTCCCTCTCCCACCCAGATCCCTCCCTCAATCTACCTCCATGTCTACTTTTTTTTCCTCTTCTGAATGAAATTCACACATCCTCCCTTGGGCCCTCCTCATTACTTTGTTTCATTGGGTCTTTAGATTGCAGCATGGTTATCCTGTATGTTGTGACTAATGTCCACTTATAAATGAGTACATAACCATGCATGCCTTTCTGGGTCTGGGTTACCACACTAAGGATAGTATTTTCTAGTTCCATCTATTTGCCTGCAAATTTCATGATGTCTTTGTTTTTAATAGCTGAGTAGTATTCCATTGTATAAATGAACCACATTGTCTTTATCCATTCTTCAGTTGAGGGACAGCTCGGTTGTTTCTAGTTTTTCACTATTATGAATAAAGCTGCTATGAACATAGTTGAGCAATTGTCCTTGTATAGCAGGACATCTTTTGTGTATACACTAAGAAGTGCTATAGCTGGGTCCTGGGGTAGAACTATTCCCAGTTTTCTGAAAAATCACGAAATTGACTTCCATAGTGGTTTTACTAGTTTGCAGTCCCAACAGCAATGGAGGAGTGTTCTCCTTGCTCCACAGATTCACCAGCACGTGCTGTCATTTGGGTTTTTTTTATCTTAGCCATTCTGAGAGATATAAGGTAGAATCTCAGAGTTGTTTTGATTTTCATTTCCCTAATATCTAAGGATGCTGAACAGTTCTGGGTTCTTAGTGCAACTCTAACCAAGCAAGTAAGAGATCTGTATGACAAAAACTTCAAGAAATAAATTGAGGAAGATATAAGAAGATGGAAAGATCTCCTAGGTTCATGGATCAGAAAGGTTAACAGTAAAATTGGCCATCTTACCAAAACAATCTAAGGATTCAATGCAATTCCCATAAAAATTCCAGCACAATTCTTCACACACATGGAAAGATCAACTCTCAACTTACATGGAAAATCTAAGAAGTTTTCTTTCATCCGTAGGTAAGTCAGGTATTTTTCTTATAAATTGAGATGAACATTGTTCATTCATAGAACTCTACCTTATCCTCATTTTCTTCTAAGACAGTTCTCTTTGTGAATTCAGTATGTAACATGATGTTGGAAACATTGGGAGTACTTAAGTCAGATCTATTGATTACCAATTGAATAAATGAAAAATTAAAAATGCTCAGGGGATTGAATACAGTAGAGGCAGAAAAATCTTTCAGCATCCAATCAGGTGAAGAAAATTGTTAATCTTGGGAATTAATATTTATTGCATTTTAGTCTTATTCTCATATACAGTTTCAAAATTCAGCTTAATTACTATTTCTAGATGTAAAAAATGCAATTTTTTCCATTGAAAGATTTTTTTTTTCTGAGATGGGATTTTGTTACATAGACTACCTTTCAATTTTCTTTTTTTTTAAAATTAGATATTCTTTATTTACATTTCAAATGATATCCCCTTTCCTGGTTTCCCCTCAGACAAAAACGCCTATTT